>NC_137506.1:2075000-2122500 GCF_041902795.1 Electrophorus electricus | reverse complement strand
TGGTCAAATATAACGGCAGCTAAGGTTCTTTTTGTCCAGCACCTTAACACGTTTGGCTGACACATTTTCTGGGCTAATTTCACCTAGACACGTCTGTGCTCTTATTCATCCTTACGCTGTCTCCTCAGATAGATGAATCCCTGTGATTCATTATTCTCTTCATATTGTATGAAAAGCTCTAAAGATGGAACTTTTGCAGGCTCTGGGATACTTTGATGACTTCAAACATTTATAGAGCCGGCGCATTATTCACCAGAAATGAGAGAAATTGTGAAATTTATGATTTTTATTTTTTTACTTTTGAGACTCTTTGATCTTGTACTTAGAAAGAAAGAATGCAAATAGGAAAGAAGCGATGTGTAAACAGAGAGATCAAACGGAGCACACGGGGAGAAAACGTGTGTCCTCTACAGGTGTGTCCTCTACAGGTGTGTCCTCTACAGGTGTGTCCAGCCTGCGAGCAGAACCTTCGTCTCAGATCTCTTCCTCCACTCCTAGGAAATGCAGCATGTTTCGCTGTGCTGGTGCAGCAAACCGCGTTGAATTTATAACTGCCAAAACCATTAAGCCCAGTACTGCCTTACACCTGCATGGCAGCCTTTTGTTTTTGTGGAGAGACTTTTATTTCTAATTAACCTTTATTTCAAAGGGCCAGAAGTGTAATTTCAGTAAACAATTGCAGCTGCTGTTAGGGGAAAGCTTTGTAGGAAGGATGGTTGAAGAAGCAGGTTTTGAGGATGGTGGAGGCCTAGTCTAGTCGTCTGGAGGTCTCTGACTGCTGCAAGCACATCTGGAGGGGTGGGTGGAGTGGTATCAGTCTGTGGAAATCTTCACTACCAGGACTTCACTCAAAGTGAACAGTGCAGTTAACAGGGTTTGTGTACCATGCTGTATGTAAACCCCCCCCCCCCCCCCACACACACACACACAAACCTGTTACTGGGTGTCCTAGTAAACCCTCCATTGTTACCTGGTGTCCAATTAAAGCACAAGTACTGAGCACTGAAAGCATGGCTGAAGCTCTGAGCTGTTGTTTAGTCTCCGAGCTGTTCTTTAGTCATGCTCTTTAGTCTCTGAGCTGTTCTTTTGTCTCTGAACACAAATACATGTTAATAACACTTATAGAACATGGCAATATCTCTAATAAACCATGTAAATTGCAATAAAACATGTTAATATCTCTAATAAAACATTTTAATAACACTAAGACTTAACACTAAAACATCTTACTAACAATAATGCATGTAATTAACACTAATACATGTTAATAAGACTAATAAAACATGCTAACATTAATACGTTAACACTAATACATATTAATAACAAATAAAATGTTAACACTAAAACATGTTAACTAATAATGCATATTAATAACATTAATACATGTTAACTCTAATACATGTTAATAACACTAATTAAACTTGTAATTAACACTAAAACATGTTAACACTAATACATGTAAATAACTAATACATGTTAACATTGATAAAACATGTTAATAACACTAATAAAACATGTTAATAACATTAAAACTTAACACTAATAATACGTGTAAATAACATTAATAAAACGTTAATAGCATTAATACATGTTAACACTAATACAGGTAGATGACACTAAAACATGTTAATAACAATAAAACATGTAACACAAACATGCTAAAGATAATAATACATGTTAATAACATATTTATGTGAACACGATGATCAGAAACATGTTAACATACTGAACAGGGACATGTTAATAATACATTTTAATAATACTATGAACAGAGGTGTGTCAATAATAATAATACATGTTAATAACACTCTGAACAGGGACCTGTTAATAATACATGTTAACAACTCTAAACAGGGACGTGTTAATAATACATGCTAATAACGTTCTGAACACGGACGTATTAACACTATGAACAGTCTCTCTCCACATCTTTACACAGGCAGGATGCATGCTGATTGACATGGTGGGGTTCTCTCCCGCCCTTTAATGCCACGGACGTGTCAAGGAGAGTTTTATTGGGGAACAGCGTGACACCTGCGCGTTTTCACCCCAGCCGAGCAGGAGTCACCCTGATAACACTAATCAACTGTCTTAAGACTGAGAGCAGTGGAACTGGGCGAGCACCTGCTCAGCTGGAACAAAACTCCCTTGCTCACGGGCCTTGGGCGCAGATAAGATTACGTACGCCTGCTAGAGAGTGTTGGGTTGCCGTGGATACAGTGTGCTATCCCCACAAAACGTCCGTTTATGTGATGGTGAATGGGAATATGTATGGCTTCTTCTGGCTTTGGAGGCAGTAGAACAGTGTACAGGGTCTCACTCATCTTTGTCTCATGCGTGTCTCACATTTGTCTCACCTTTTTTTCACTTTCCTACTCACTGTCTCAGGCTTTTGCAGCCTTTGTCTCATCTGTTCTCAAGTGTGTGTGTGTGTGTGTGTGTAGGTGTATGTATGTATGTGTGTGTGTGTGTGTGTGTGTGTGTGTGTAGGTGTATGTATGTATGTGTGTGTGTGTGTGTGTGTGTGTAGGTAGGTGTGTGTAGGTGTGTGTATGTGTGTGTGTGTGTGTGTGTGTGTGTGTGTGTGTAGGTAGGTGTGTGTAGGTGTGTGTGTGTGTGTGTGTGTGTAGGTAGGTGTGTGTAGGTGTGTGTATGTATGTATGTGTATGTGTGTGTGTGTGTATGTGTGTGTGTTTCATATAGTTTGGTGGTCACAGCACCAGTGTTGCTGCACTGCTTTCCCACCTCATGTTTATTTTAATGCTTGATACACACACACACACACACACACACACACACACACACACTAAATGTACTTCTCTGACTGCGATGACCATGTCTGCACTGCTGATAATGATAAACATTCTAAACAGACAATACTAAAACTGCATGGGGTTGGTGAATGGAGGGTAAACACACTCACACACACACACACACACTCACACACACTCACACACACACACACACACACACACACACACACACACACAGTCAGTGGCTTTAAAAATGAGTCATCACATCTGATGATGTTTTCAGCAATGATAACTTCAACTGTCCTTGTGAATATATGATACACACACACACACACACATTTGACTTCATAAGTAATTATTTATATTATATTAATAATTTAGAATTATAGATGTTGAATGCGATTCTATATTTGTGGCATATTTAACTGGCCCAGTGTTATTTCTTTTTTGTATGATGTATTTAAATATTTTCTAGTGAAATGTCATAGGGGATTAGGGGATTGCTTGCTTTGTTTCCTAGCGTTGTTTTTTTGGTAATTATTGTGCGTATAAGATCTGTCAGAAGAGAGGAAAGTGGATACGGAATGTTCCATTAAAACAGCACCGGAGACATCCCACTTTAAGATGCAAATGGGCCAGTCTGTACCAACATTCATCATTTAAACTTGTCCAATTGTGATTAGCACAGGAGCCCTAAATCACTACTTACAGAAGGAGGAAAATGAGTGTTCTTTTTTTCTCAACCAGGTGAGTTCAACTTGGTAATATTGGGAATATATATATATATATATATATATATATATATATATATATATATATATATATATATATATATATATATATATATATATATATAGAAATAAAAGCATCCTACAGAGAAGTATAATTAATCATCACTTCATCTTTTCACAGTGTAATGTGTCATAACCCATCACTGCCCTTAGCCATTGGCTGTAAAGAGAAAAGAAAGAGAGAGAGAGAGACTAGCAGGAGGTCTACTGGATAAAGTACGCATGTATTCTGTAATTCAGTCCTTTAGATAAGATAAAGGGATTGTCCTGTGATGGTTGTGGGTTACCTGCACTCACACCTCACTCCAGCAGTCATTCATTCCCATTAAAGCTTCTGGGTATTTCTGCACAGTTTGCCCCGTTACTGGGATGATGCTTTCAGATAGGGGCAGGTTGGCACGCTCACTCTCCCCTGTCAATCACAGTGACACTAGCCAATCACAGGTGTCTGTCAGCTCATAGATCAGTGGAGTGGAGAGTACTAGTCTCTGAATGGGTTACTTTACGCCTGATGTTGCATGAGCTGCAGCTCAAAAACGTGCTGATTGGTGGTGACAGCCCTTGTCCTCCCTGATTGGCTGCACATGACAGCTCTTGTCTTTCCTGATTGGCTGTACATAACAGCCCTTGTGCTCCCTGATTGGCTGCTGTGTAACAGGGGAGATTACCTGAGAAGTGAGAATTGTCTAAACTGGGGAGAAAATTCAGGGAAAAATCCCACAAAGAAAATAATACAAGTAAACAGCATCTGTCCTGCAAAACTGCTATCTCCCCATTTTGGCCAGTTTAGTTATATGATATAATGTAAAATGTCTATTATCGATTTTTTAATTCCTTCTACAATTGTGTTCTTCAAACCAAAATCATGATCAGGTGCAAAATGTTGACCTCCGTTTTGAATGCAGACAGTAGGGGGCGATCTGACCACTTCCCTGCCCCAGTGGAGGTTTGGTTCAGTTCAGCACGTGTATATACTGTGTTTCAAATTCAGTCAGGCAGGAGATGTTATTTTATACATCACACACACACACACACACCCGTAGGTGAAACCATCCAGTCTGAAGAGTTTTTACAGTTTAACCTCTGATAATGACCGTCTAAAAGCAGAAAAAAGACTTGGTCCAAAAGAAGTGGTCTGACTCCAGAGAAGCTGAAACTTTTTCCTGAGGGTTCTCTCTAAGATCTCATCATTTAGTTTCATTTCATGTCTTTGTTCCTTAATTCTCAAAACCGTCATAATAAAAGCCCAGAAGGTGCAGGCACAAATCACTGTGATATTACCCTGCTCACATGAATGGATAAACCACAGCTTGTCAACCAATTAATCAACCAATCAATCAGTCAATCAGTCAGTCAGTCAGTCAGTCTTCTTCGTCAGTCTTGATTTGCAGTGTTGGTGTCTGTCAAAGGCGTGTAGTTACACTCTGACCCTTGGGTCTGTCTGTCCTGTCCTGGGCTTCTCTTGCTGGTTGTAGTGAAACAGAATTACTCAGCACCATGGAGTCAGATAGACATGTCCAATATAGCTAATACCATATAATCATGTTTTATATACACATGCACTCTGCCATTCTGAGATATTGATTGATTGATTGGTTGATAATTCCTTGGCTCATGTCATTAGACCTGAAACAAATGTAAAATGTAAAATTAGGGTTTAGGTGAGTAGATGAACCCTTCACATCCAGTAGGACTATAGTTCTAGTTCTGTGTAAAAAGTAGTTGGATCCATATCATTACTGCCACGCCCCCACGCCCACTCTGGTTCTTACTGGCCACTGGTTCCGGCCCACATACTTGCCCTCTCTCACCTGGTGTCCATCCCAGAGCTGCACTTACAAATATGAAAGTCAAGGGTCAAGAGCAAAAGATCCAACCGATGACTGAGCCGCGCTTAGTTTTGCCTTCACGGCCTGTGAATTTGTGTCCTGCGTCTTGTATGTGTCCTGCGTCTTGTATGTGTTTTCAGTTTTGCCTGAAGTGTGTGCCAACCTGTCTGTCTGGTTTCAGCCTCTACCTGACTGACTCAGATTTTGGTTTGTGTTCTGGATTTGTCTACCTGCTGTCGTTAAAATTAAAATTCCATTCTGTGCGTTTGCATTCTGTTCTTTTACTGAGTGACAGTCTCACTTTTAAATGGCACTACAGCCACCGTAATGTCCTGAAAAAAAGGTGAACTGAAGGTTTTCGAGAATGTAAAAGAAATAATAGCATTCAGAAGAAACATTTTGGATTTCAGCAGTAGTGTTGCACCAGATCCACCAGCGCTAACTCCTTCACATGTGATATGGGCTGGCCTGGTGTGCTGGACCAGTCATGTGAGAGACTTAAGATGAACTACAAACGAACACTTGATGGTTCTTCATCCTGGTTAAGCTGTGCACGATTCATCAGCATCATTTAAAATATTAAAGCATTATTTAAAAGTCAAAACTCTTGTTCTTCAGATGTTTGGTTCTGTCACTAAGGCTGAGGTTTGGAAATATGAGCCCATGATACCATGTCATGTTTTCACACATCGATCAGCTTCTGGTGGTAAACTTACATCCCACTACCTGATGAACCAGTTTCACTCAGAAATACACAATGTTTGGGAAGAGAGACACATTATGATTTCTGTTTCATGTCTTTCAACTCGATTCCTTTTGTATGCGTGTGTCTGTCTGTCTGTGTGTGTGTGTGTGTGAGATTTCAAATATTCTATAAAATATTTGTGACTGCGTGAATTTTAAAAACCACTGTGATTATTGGCCTTGGTGGGGAAGCTGGGAACACTGGGACACGTTATGGAAGTCACACACGGGGCTGTTTTTCATTTTTCTGAGTGTAACAAAAATGTCATCAATAATTGAGAGGATTTATGTGTCTCGGCTAAGATTCAAAGGCGCAGTTATCAACGGCTGAACCTTTAGTACTGAAGGCAGTCATGTTTATTCTCTTTCTTTCCACTGCTTTTTAAAGTGGGTTTTATAAATTCTGGGCAAAATGATTTTGTTTCTAACAGCCTCTCTTTAATCCTTCTCTCTCTCGCTCGCTCTCTCTATCTCATGTTTCCATGTCCATTAGAAGATAGGATCATATTATTTGTTTAGAAAATATTGTAATGTGATTTGCCATACATTTCTGGGGTTTACATGCAGTGGCATCTGCTAAACTCTAAACTGACATTTAAATATTTCCAGAAAAATTACGTAAAACGTAAAATTCCTTCCAAGCTTCTTTAGATCTCACTTCTGTTGTGTTTTTCTCTTCTAATATCTTGTCTTAAATCAGTACCAGAGACACAGACATTTAAATGCAGGGGGATGTAGACACATTCATGGACTTCTAATTAAATCCAAATCTTCACCTTCAGTTAAATGTCAGGGATTGATTTGGTAGTCCGTAAGGGTACTGTGTGATCGGCACCAGACAGCACGGTCTCTGTGTTCATCAGGTCCCAAGCCCAACTGTGCTAGTGGAGCAGCTGCCAAAACCATTACGTATAGTAGTGGAACCCACACACACAAGTGTTTGGCCCAGATAGCACCAGTGCCCAGAAAATATCCGTGGTCAGTTAAATCCATTTTGGTTCTATAAATGCGATCCTCATTTTACAGCCATTGGTTTTGTCTTGTTACTCTGACAGGTGATGGACCGGTGCCGCTGTGAACACACTGTGGCCAGTACGACCCTGCGATACCTGGCGTGGTTCCGACTTGTCTGAAATCGGGTTTAAAGAGATTTGAAGCACTGATGAGCCTTGCTGAGATCGAAGGCTGAGAGTTAGAAGCCATCCCAGTGCTAACAACACATTTGCACTGCATTTACACTGCATTCACACTGCATTCCTCAAGTAACAGGACAGTGACTCATTGTTGAGCGCGCATACTGTGATCTGGACACAGTGTCGGCCAAGTACTGTACATGTAGAGGGAGTCTGTGTGCTTCAGCTCTCTGTCCGTAAACTCTTTATTGCATCATTGTCTCATTTATCCTCAGTGTCCCCTCTTCAGGAGACCATAAATGTCTACTGTTGGGCCCCTGAGCAAGGCCCTTAACCCTCAATTACTCAAATTGTACTTGGCCATAAATGTAAGTCGCTTTGGAAAAAGGTGTCAGTTAAATGCTGTAAAAATCCATGTGTTCAGGTCTCATGTCCTCCTCCCTGCTGAGAGGTGGGATAGGTATCCATTTAGTGACTGAAGACTTTAAGAAAGCACTTGCCAACCCTATTGTTGGAGAGGAAGCCGTGCTGGTAAGTGAGTAGAACACCAACAAACTGAGCTGCAATAAGAAGAACAATTCAAGTTCCACCGATGTTTATATTGAGATAAGGCAATTGTGTTTACCTGTGTGAGCTTGTGTTAACCTCTTTGAACCTGTGTTAATAACCTCTTTGAACATTTGTGAACCTCTGTGAACGTGTGTAAACCTGTGTGAACCTCTGTGAACCTCTGTGAACTTGTGTTCACCTGTGTGACCCTGTACTTTGTTTCCTGCTGTGTTTTTTTGAAAGCCTGCTGGGTTCCAACTCCTTAGTTTCTTCCTTTCAGACAACCTTGGACAAACGTTTGTCGACAGACGACAAAGGATCCAAAACATTCCACGTCAGCTGTGGAACAGATCAGCAGGGATGGACGTGTCTGCCAGAGGACATGTCAGTGGAGAAGACCCGCTGATGATGTCACTCCCATCACCATCGTTTTTCTGATCCCATTGAATAGCAGCTCTATGGGAGGACAGATGGACAGACAGCAAGATGTATAGAAGGTCAGAAATTTGCAGTGCTGTTTACAGGGCAGGTCAGTAACCGAACCTGAATCCCACTGAGAATAGATTTCTTACTTCCTGAAGGTTAAACTGAAGACACACTCCTGAAGGCACAGACCCTCACACACTCCTGAAGACACACTCCTGAAGTCACACTCCCTCACACACACTCCTGAAGACACAGACCCTCACACACTCCTGAAGGCACGCTCATGAAGACACACTCCTGAAGTCACACTCCCTCACACACACTCCTGAAGACACAGACCCTCACACACTCCTGAAGACACACTCCTGAAGTCACACTCCCTCACACACACTCCTGAAGACACAGACCCTCACACACTCCTGAAGGCACGCTCATGAAGACACACTCCTGAAGTCACACTCCCTCACACACACTCCTGAAGACACAGACCCTCACACACTCCTGAAGACACACTCCTGAAGTCACACTCCCTCACACACTCCTGAAGACACACTCCTGAAGACACACTCCATAAGCAGGGACTTATGACTGCATAAGTAGCTCAGCAAGACCAGAGATCACATGATAACCAGAGATCACATGACCAGAGATCACAGCAGGACCAGAGATCACATGACCAGTGATCGTCTCCACAGCCTGCTAGATGTCTGCAGGACTCTGACTTCAGGTATTCACAAATTCACAAAGGATTTACAGTCAGGCATCGAACACGAGCATTTTATTTCAAATTATGGTAATCTATCCAATTACCCTGAAATTGGTAACCAGTACCCTGAAATTGGTTGAACCGCAAATTATATGGGTCTGATTTCTATATGGTTCATTTAAAATAGATGTAAACATGCTGGAATTAAAGGTGACATTCTGCATTTTAACCCCATGCAAGCAATTTAATTCTCAAATGAGGTCATGAGGATGGTAATCTTTTATCTTAAAACAGCATCCGCTAACACTGCTCTGCTGGAACTGCCAGCCTGACTCCTGCTTCTAGTCTACCGGCCCTGGTACCGGATGCACGCACATATGTGTTCTGCAACTACGTGTACACATATGTATTCTGTAACTAGTCGTAGACACGTATGTATTCTATAACTAGGCACACACGTATGTATTCTGTAACTAGGTGCACACGTATGTATTCTGTGACTTGGCATGCACATATATGTATTCTGTGACTAGACATGCACACATGTATGTATTCTGTAACTAGGCGTGCACACGTATGTATTCTGTAACTAGGCACATACATGTATGTATTCTGTAACTAGACGCACACACGTTTGTATTCTGTAATTCTGTATCTAGGTGCATACACATATGTATTCTGTAACTAAGCACACACACATGCATGTACTCTGGAACTAGGCGCACAGACATGTATGTATTCTGTAACAACGTGAACACGTATGTATTCTGTAATTAGGCAAACAAACATGTAAGTATTCTTTAACGAAGTGCACACACGTGTGTATTCTGTAAATAGGCGCACAAACATGTAAGTATTCTGTAACTAGGCACACACGTATGTATTCTGTAACTAGGTGCACACATGTATGTATTCTGTGACTAGGCATGCACACATATGTATTCTGTGACTAGACGTGCACACGTATGTATTCTGTAACTTGGTGCACATACATGTATATATTCTGTAACTAGGCGGGCACACGTATGCATTCTGCAAATAGGCGCACACGTATTTATTCTGTAACTAGGTGCACACACATGGATGTATTCTGTAACTAGGTGCACGCATGTATGTATTCTGTAACTGGGTGCACACATGCATGTATTCTATAATACAGTAACTAGGCGCACACACATGGATGTATTCTATAACTACTTGCATATACATGTATTTATTCTGTAACTAGACACACACACGTTTGTATTCTGTCTGTGACTACTCACGTATGTATTCTGTAATTCTGAAAGTATATGTGCTCACGTATGTACTCTGTAACTAGGTGCACATATATGTATTCTGCAATTAGGCGCACACATGTATGTATTCTTTAACTCGACACCACACACATATGTATATGTTCTGTAAGCAGGCGCACACACATGTATGTATTCTGTAAGTATGTGTGCACACGTATGTATTCTGTAACTAGGTGCACAAGTGTATGTATTCTGTAACTAGGCATACACATGCTTGTATTCTGTAACTAGGCGCACAAATGTTTGTATTCTGTAACTAGGCATATGTTTGTATTCTGTAACTAGGCACACACACGTATGTATACTGTAACTAGGCATAACACAAGTATTTATTCTGTAACTAGGCGCACACACGGATGTATTCTAAAACTAGTTGCATATACATGTATGTATTCTGCACACAAACATGCATGTACTCTGTAACTAGGCGCACACACTTATGTATTCTGTAAATAGGCACACATGCATTTATGTAATCTGTAGCTAAGTGCACACATGTATGTATTCTGTAACTTTGTGCACGTGTATGTATTTTGTAAATAGGTGCACACAAATGTATGTATTCTGGAACTAAGCGCACAAACATGTCACTATTCTGTAACTAGATGCACACGTATGTATTCTGTATCTAGGCTCACACACATGTATGTTTTCTGTAACTAGGTGCACACGTATGTATTCTGTATCTAGGCGCACACACGTATGTTTTCTGTAACTAGGTGCACATGTATGTATTCTGTGACTAGGCTTGCACACATGTATGTATTCTGTAATGTGGCGTGCACACGTATGTATTCTGTAGCTAGGTGCACACACGTATATATTCTGTAACTATGCGCACAGATATTTATAAATTCTGTAACTAGATGCACACACGTATGTATAGTGTAACTAGGTACACATACATGTAAGAATTCTGTAACTGTGTGCAGACATGTATGTATTCTGTAATTCTGTGTCTAGCTGCACATGCATTGTATTTTGTAACTATGTGCACAAACGTATGTTTTCTATAACTTGGGGCACAAATATCTGTATTCTGTAACTATCTGCACACATATGAATTTTTTAAATAGGCGCACACAGATGTATGTATGCTGTAACTAGGTGCACACACATATTTATTCTGTAACTATGCACGCACACATGTATTCTGCAACTAGGCGCATACACATGGATGTATTCTGTAAATAGGTGCATGCATGTATATATTCTGTAAGTGGGTACACGTATGTATTCTGTAATTCTGTAACTAGGCTCACACACATGTATGTATTCTGTAACTATGCACACACATGTATGTATTCTGCAACTAGGCACACACACATGGATGTATTCTATAATTCTGTATCTAGGCACACTCACGTTTGTATTCTGTAACTAGGTGCACATGTATGTTTTCTGGAACTAGGCTCACACACGTATGGATTCTGTAACTAGTCGCTCATAGATATGAATTCTGTAACTAGGTGTACACGTATGTATTCTGCAACTAGGCGCACACACATGTATGTATTCTGTAACTAGGTGCCCACGTATATATTCTGTAACTGGGTGCACATGTATGTATTCTATAATTCTATATCTAGGCGCACACACATGTATGATTTCTCTAACTAGTTGCACACACATGTATATAGTCTGTAACTAGGCGGACAGTCTTATGTATTCTGTAACTGGGAGAACACGTATATATTCTGTAACTAGGTACACACATCTATGTATTCTGCAACTAGTCACACACACATGTATGTATTCTGTAACTAGTTGCACACATGTATGTATTCTCTAACTATGCGCACAGACATATGTATTCCGTATACGCTGTTTTCCATTTCTGACCTCAGTGTATATTCACTGATAAGGTGATGATCACAATGCTATGTCACAAACATATGCAGGACCCAACCCCATAATAATCACAAAAAACCTTCTCCAGTTCACCGCAATAGATGCAGAGGTCAACCATAATAACAGACACTTCCTTTCAAAGCCCAGGGTTAAATTTGCCTATGCACAGGCATTGTGAGATCTGAGTTTTGAGAAAGAAAGACGTCTTGATGTAGGAACAAGATAATGCATTGAAAGGAGGTTTGCTTTGGCGTCCACGGTTGGTCATGTGTAATGCGCACAGAAACTCACCCCAGCAGTGCCAGAGAAGGAAGGAGAATGACGTTCAAGGTGGGGATTAGCTAGGGTTGGGTGTAGCAGAGAGGAAGGAGTGCGCGTGTGTGGGTGTGTGTCTGTGTGCTTTCTTCAGTATGCAGAGAACGTGTACGAGCTCCAGATTATGAATCTGACTGCTATCAAGGGAGTACTGAACAGAGATGGAGAGAGGGCGCGATGGAGAGAGGGAGAGACCTCCAGAGATATTTTCACTTTGAAAATACATATAAATATATACCCAGTGTATGTGTATGTGGATGTGTATGTCCTTGTGGCCTTGAGAAGTCATATCTCAAACTCTAAATAGCTGATAAATTCACATTCACAGTGAGAAAAATCTAAAAACCAGTAAACCTGTTGTTTTTCTGTTATGTTCCTAGAACAATGTTTACAGTGGCTTCTTTATGAGATATCCAGGTTATCTTTAAATGCAATATAGCAAATAAAATAATTTTAATTCTGGAACCTTCCAGGATACAGTGGTAAAATGCAAAAGATAAAATATAAAATGACTCTCTTTTGTGAGGAAAGACGTAGTCTGGAATCTAAAACCTTCATCACTGGCAGTCACTTGAGGATGAGGCCCATTAAGATGACTTATGTGTCGTACGATGGCTGAGGAGTCCAGTCCCCAAGCCACATGTCCTGGGACAACGGAAACAGGATGTTCCATTTGGGAGCTGCCTTCGTAAATCTGGGTTCTTCTCCTTCTGTCATTGTTTTGGTAACTACATTGGAATGCGGTCAGTCTCATGGTTCACTGCTGCTTGATTGGTCATGTGGTGCCATTGTGGGCGATCCCTGGCCAGGGCGTCCCTGTTAGCAGTGTTGCTCTGTTAGCATTGAAGTCGGTACTCAATCTCAATGCTACTGGGACTGCTCTCTGAGACCAGTAACAGAATAACGTGGAGGTAGATGGTGAAAAGGTTCGGCGTGATGTCCCAACCCTGCTTGACCCCTGTTAACCTGGTTAAAGGATCTGTTTCTGTCCCAGTGTACAGGACAGGTGCAGTCATCCGATCGTGTGGCAGTCCCAGCCTCAGGTGAATTTGATCGAGTGTTTGCCAGGCTGCAGTTATGTGCATAGCACCTCGAGAGTGTCTGAAGCTACGCTGAGGTTTGGGAGGGGATTTCCTTGGCAACTGGGAGCAACTGGGGGGATTTTTCCTGCCTGTGGAGAGCAGAGTGATGTTGCTGTAGTTTCCACACTGTTTTATTGCCCTTCTGGAAGATGGAAACAATGTTCTCATTGTTCGCTAATATGAACTTTACCACGTTTTCTAATGTAATGTTTACCCAAATGTTTTCTAATATAATCTTCATTAGAAGATTATATTAATAATTACTGTATTATGCATTATGTTCAAGGTTTTACAGTGTTCATAATTATTTTACATATTGGTGTTACTCACTATCTGCTGAACCTCTTAGCAGGGTTCATCACTCTTGTACAGAACATCAGGGTCTAGATCAGGCCTGACGGCGCTGAGGTCCTGTGTACCGTCCGCTTGGTAGCTCTACTGCGGCCTCGCATGTTCAGCGGGGTAACGGTGGCACTTCAGGAAACATGACAAAGTCTGGGAGACCAGAGTCCATGAGCTTGCAGTCTGAAGATTTATATGCAGCCTTTTTTGCTCTCTCTCTCTCTCTCTCTCTCTCTCTCTCTCTCTCTCTCTCTCTCTCTCTCTCTCTCTCTCTCTCCTGTTGGGATCTCCAGAATGGTTGCAGCCTTTGTTACTGAAGTCATTAGTTCATAATCCATCTGTGGCACAAGACTACATCCGCACTCTCTCCGCAGTTCTCAGAGCTTGGGTAAAGGATCAGATGTCATGTTAATTCGTTAGCAGGGCTCCTCGTCGAGTCTGAATTTAAAGCATTATTGCTCTGATTATTACCCCATATCTCCTATGCTTTAATGAATTCACGCTCAGCTGTGTGGCTCAGCACAAGCTAAAAATAGACTGCTTATAGGACACTTTTGTCTGGGATATCTGGACTGGGCTGTGTACGAGTCCCACCTGCCGATACAGGTCAGCATTTGGCAGAGGCTCCCACCTAGAGCGGCCTACACACTCTGCAGTGTGACTGTATGTGTGTTACCTGTATGTGTGTAAGCTCAGGACTTTAACACCCTGCTATGCTATGTCGAGACCAGTTAACAATGTTTGGAGCCTACTACTCGATTAAAAGCAGTCTAACAGGTTAGTTATGGTTTAAAGGCGGACGTCGTACAGCGGATGTCGTAATGTCACAGGAAACGGAAATCTGCAGGAATGACACCTATAAGCCGTCTCTTAACCACAGTAAACTTCTCAAAGCAGTTAAATGATGTGTGGATTTAGCAATAATTGAAATATCAAAGCAATATCACTATAACTAGGAAACGAGAATACAAAGTACTAGCAAAAGACACAAAGAATGCGCACATCAGTACAAAATAAATACAATAAATGCAATCTGCTCTTATGTGTCTCACTATTGACTTTTTTCCCCTTTTATGGGAGATTTTAGAAAAGAACAAAACTGTCCCAGGAACAAGTGAACCAACGAGTCATCAGACTTGATGACCTTGACCATGTGGTGAACAGACTCACTAAAAAGAAAAAGATCGCAACACATTGGAGAACCAGAGAATCAGGGCCCAATCAGGCCCCTCTGTACACGGGCTCACAGACCACTGCGCTGTAGTGATAACCTTTCGCAAATAAATCAATGTGTCTCCAACTGTAGCACCATAATATGTCCACCTAAATATTATGATGCCACTCTAATTCCCCCGAGGTGTGAGCTTAGAAAAGTGTGCCCCAGAAATCCAGTCTGTTCCCCAACAGATAAAACAACTTTTGCTAAAACACCCAAGATCAAAAAGGAGTTGTAGGGAGTTGCTCAGATTGAAGGATAGCAGGAGATGTAAACAATTTCTCGTGTTGCTGAATAATTGAGACATTAGTTCAGCCTACACTCACATCAACCACATTCTCCTCTGCAAACCAACATTAAAGAACAAATCTCTATCAGCCATTACTCAAGCCCTGACTGCATGGGAAGATTAGCCTCACTGGGGTGTGTGTGTGTGTGTGTGTGTGTGTGTGTGTGTGTGTGTGTGTGAGTGTGTGTGTGTGTGTGTGTGTGTGTGTGCATCTGTGCGCTAGTTAGAGTAGTTGGTTTTATTTGGTTTTGAATAGTGACTACTGCAGTGGGTTATTTACAGACTGAATGACAAGATGACAGTATTTTTCCTGGTACATTGTGATAAAGGAAGAGGGTACACAACTAACACAACCAAATACACACACACACACACACACACACACACACACACACACACAAACATGCCTTTCTTACATGTGACATTTAAATAATGTTCTCATAACTGTATGCCGTAGCCTCCATATGTCTAATTAGCTAACAACAAATTTGCAGGCATGTGAATGCATTCTATGGCAATGCATGGGCTTGACATTTGGAAAGGGATACATTGTCATTTTTTTAAAAACAGCTGAATAGATCCGTGTAACATGAGCCAGTGGTTTTTGTTCTAAAACCCTTGTCCTGGGAATTCCTTATTCCGTCTCACAGCGAATCTTTCCCGACAACCGGATCTGGGGATCAGCGGATGTAATGGCATGACAACACCGAACCTTTCAGCGTTCACCTCGTGATGATGGTGTCATCTGTGTTTGTACTCAACCTTGTCAAAGCAAACAGAAGAATTCAGTGCGGCTTATTACTGTGTCGAAAATTGAGGCCATAAATATTTATACTGCTAGTGAGCGGGGAGTCTATGTAAATGTATGGGCCTTGTTTGCCAACATAGTAGGTTTTTCTTGTTAAGCTAATGGTCGCTGTCCATGGTACTAATCATGGCTCTATGGCACTGAGTTACACATTCTAAACTCAAGCAAACACACATCTGACATTAGCTGTGATGCATTTTTTTCAGAGAATGAAATGACTTGAAATGCATTAAGGTCAGATTCTACCTTAACAGGAAACAAAACCGACCTTGTTTACACCTGGTTTTGGTTAATTGTTCAAATCTCTGAGGAGCTGAAACCTCAGGAGGGACGTCATAAGACAGGATAAATGTAGCATCACAGCGACACTGTCTTACAGTGAAAAGCAGTTACACTGAAGTTCTGGAGTACTGAAACGCAGAATGGGTTCGGGCTTTAGTGCGTTCTCATGGCCCGACACCTGATGCAGACCCACGAAAACCTTGGTAATGACACAGCGTTTGCAGTCAGGTGAGATAAGATACAGGCAACGAACCCCTGTACTGCCTGTGATGTCACCCCTGTGAGAGGGTCATCAGATATAATCTGGAAAATCATGTGACATCAAAGATTACAGGTCGATTGCCCATATCACCAACCGTTCACTGAAGACAGGAAACTGTTCACTGATGACAGGTGACTGTTCACTGAAGGCAAGGAACTATTCACTAAATACAGGAGACTGTTCACTAAAGACAGGAGACTGTTCACTGATGGGCACTTTTCAAGTAGTCTCCCAAATCTGCAGAAAAATGTCCAACGTCTTTTGCCCAACAATGTCCTTTCGTATGATTCCTCTTTTCTGGCCTCATTCCTGTCTCTTGTTTTCCAGGCCATGCGTCACAGAGTCATCTGACACATGAGTGCTGGCTGGTGTAAAGGTCTGAGAACGGCCCCGTGCGCAAATCACGCACGGACGAGTAGCCACAGGATCCAAATCCACAGAAACGCCAGCATTTATTCGATCTGTCTGGGCTGATCCTGTGATTAGACAGGACGATGTCTCCACACCAGGGAGAGGGAGAAGAGACACTTCCCTCAGCTCAGTGCTTCTGGATTAATAACTAATGACTCGTGTTCATCTGACAGTGGAATTTCCTCTGCTGCTCATATGGTTACCACGGTCCCTTCCTGTCTGTGTGGATAAAGAAGACTCGCAAAATGGCTTCTTTCTGAATGTTCTGCTTGTAGAATATGTGTTGCCTTAGTTGCCCGATACTTTGGATCTTTAACAAGATATCAAAAAAACTCTCTGAAATGTTATTGAGTACCCTGGAGAATTTTGCAGGTTGCTGACATGTCATAAAGAATTTTGGGCACACTCTGTTAAGCACAAAAAAAGTTCTGAAAACTGTTTTTATCAACTTGGTCTTTCACCGAGAAATCTAACATTTAAAAAAAAATGTATTTTTAGAAATCCTGAAAAACACATCCCTGTTATTGACTCTCCTTCCCTTCACCCACAGGCTTGTAACAGGCACGACGTTGAGGTTAGGGGCTGAGAGGACCAGTGCGGAAGTTTAATTCCATGGTCAGGGAACCGTTTGGTGCGGAGCTCCAGGGTTGCTTTGTATCATTGTCCCACTAGGAGATCCAACCCTCACCCAGCCTTTACCTTATGCAGCATCCCAAGATTCCCTGTGTGTCTGAAGGAGTCCCACACCAATGCCAGTGTACCAAATGTCCCAGCACAGACTCGATTCTTCCTGCATGGTTTTGACTCTTTACAGCAGTCCATGAAACATGTCAAAATGGACTGTTACATTCCATGTGCATGATACTCTGTATGTCTTACATTCAAAGTACATGCTACTTTAAAAGTGGAACTTTGTAAGTGATCTTCTCTGAGCAGAGGCAGTGCTCTGCAGTTTATATGCTGTAGTATACATACAGTTCAACCAGTCTTCATAATAACAAGCCGCTACCGGAATATTTTTATCTGTGCTTTCTAAACATTACCCCTTTTCACCTCAGTATTACTTCAGTCAAATACCTGTTCTGAAAATAAGCACTGCTTATGTTTTGTTGTGAGCCGAACCATCTCATAAAACATGGCATCTTGTTACTTCAGAGCTCAGAGAACGACTATAATGAGCGTTTGATCCTGACTGATTAGCTCTGGGAACAGAAATGCAAGTGCGTTTGAATCCCATAACACCCCACTCTTCAGGGCTTGTTCATTATGCCGGCTGAGTAACGAGGGTCGTTTAATAACAGGCGCATAAAACAATGCAAAACATCCTTCCTTCCTTTTGATCTGGTGTGATGTTGCCGTGTCTGCTGTCAGCTCCAGGCTGAGATCAGACTTGATGCTGAACTCTCCTCCTTCATTCCTCTGTACCCTGCCGTCACTCACGTCTTTGACTGAGTATTCATCGTCCCTGCGGCCGAGTAGCGTTCGACCCACAGGTCATGTGTGCGGAGATGACGTGCGTAGCACCTGCTCTCGCCGGCCTTCTCTGTCCTGTGATCTTTTCTATTGTTTCCCATGTCTTCACCTCAGCTTTGAGTGGTGCATCAGTACACGGGGTGGATCCCATTATAGAGCCGACTGTACATGCGTGTCAGCAGGTCAGCTGCACGCGTGTATATGTTCTGACTGCTAATATTAGGTTTGACGATCAGTGTTATCATAGCTGTGAACTGAGATGCCATCATTCTTTGTTGTCTTTGTGACTTGCAGGTGTTCTTTCACTGATAATTAGCAGCAATTTTATTTTATATTTTCAACTCTTGTAAAACAAACTGTTTGGTTTTCCAATTAATCCATTTTTTTATGTATGCATGCAACCATAATTTGAGGGAGCGTTCAGGATTTATTGTCAACAGTGAGCTAGCTAGCTGTGTCATATGAAATGTTCTGTTTGATAGGGGCATAAAGTCAGATTTAGTGTGGGCATTGTCAGTTTAAAGTATACATCAGTAAAATGTGGTAAACTGTAATTTCCTCATGATGGTTCCCATGGCCTGACATGTACCTCAGCTTGTTAGGATGGCACTGCACTTTACTACTGGCAGGATAGTCTGATAATATAATTTCACATTCTGAGAATATAATTTCACAGTCTGATAATATGCTTTCAGTAAATCTTGTTTGTTTCAGTTAGTTTAGATTTACATTTCTTATAACAGCAGTTAGAAGGATAAAAAATACACATGCATACAATTTGTAACCTATTCACAACATCGGGGATATTCCAGGAGAACAGAACCAATTCATAACTCATACAGAAGAATTCTTGTAACGAGACATTGTAATAGAAATGTTCCAGTGGACACACGTCAAGAGACTGCAGGGCTGTTAACTTTTTAGGGGACATTGTTCCGTTCAGTTAGATTGTCACATTGATCTGTATGACATGATACTAGCATGGTGTGACCTGTAGGAGCTAGAGCTATTGATACACACAAAAAAGGCGGTTGAGCTAAAATGCCCACCAGGCTCAGCTTGTACGAGATAAAATGCTCATCAGTCTTTGCCTATACAAGCAAAAATGCCCACCAGGCCTGGCCTGTACAAGCTAAAATGCCCACCAGGCCTGGCCTTTACAAGCTAAAATGCCCATCAGTTTCCACCTTTACAAGCTAAAATGCCCACCAGGCTCGGCCTGTTCAAAGCTAAAATGCCCACCAGGCTCGGCATGTTCAAGCTAAAATGCCATCCTTGCTCCACCTGTATTGCTCATTACATGGAAAACTTGATATAAGCAAGCAGATGTTTTGCAGTTTTAATGTTGGCCACAAGGTGTCAAGGTCAACTGTTTTGCTTATATCAACGTGTGGCTACATGTAGCGCATTCTGAATGTATTGTTATCATTGCCAAGACTGTATACCAGCTTTATTTTGTGTGTGTGTGTGTTTGTGTGTGTGTGTGTGTGTGTGTGGGTGGGTGGGTGTGTGGGGAGGGGGGGGGTTTAAAACTGCCTGAAGGGAAAAGAACAGGCTTGTTTCTTTCTGACCATGTTGGGCCTTACCAATTCACTCAAAAGAACACAAACTGCAGCATTTTTTTTTTCTTTTCATAATAATAATTGGGCAATAATGTAATTAATTTTCCTCTGGGAGGCAGGATGGTGTAATGAGGCAATCCCACCAGAGGTGGCGCTTCGCTCCCAGTGAATCATAGCACTAAGTGTTAGGCGGTCGCGTAGGCCACGACTGCGGAACCAGCGATTCTGCCGTTATATCGTTACTCCGAAGTAGTCTGAAGACTCGCCAGTAAGCCGTATAAACGATTAGAGCACCTTTATTGTGCATTAATATTTTAAATGAAAATGAGACAGAGAATGGTTCACTTCAGGTAGCATGAAATTAATTTAAGACACATAAAACCCTTAGCAACAAATATATTAATTGGATTAGATTAACATTAGGTTGAAAAGAAATCAAATTAGACGGTTTCTAAATTTGTACCCTTGACTGTTTGTGAGAGATTAATCTGCACTCTGAATTTGTGAGATAAATGAATTACTTGAATCATTTTAATAAGCTTTCTTCAAATGATGGCAGAAATGAACATTTCATGGATTTCATGTATGTAGCAAACAAGCGAAACCCTTTATTCTTTATTGCTATTGATTTGTAACCGTTCACACACAGTGGTGTTACCTAACTTGAAGATCCACGTCAGTTTATTGTACAGTGGAAACGCGAGTGCGCGCTTTGCGCCTCGGGAGCGTGCCGACCAGACCCGGCACAGGTGACCGACCAGCGACTCGGGCGAGCGGGAGCTGTCCGCGTCCTGGTTCTGAAAGCTGGCGATCGCATAGCCTTAACCAAACAATTAAGAGATATTTCCGTTTGTATATTCGCAAGAAATATCCTTTAATTGTAAGATGAAGGATATAAATCTTCTTCCCCCGCTCAAGATCCGTTTTGTCTCGTTTGATGGGAGTTTTAAATAGGCAGAATAAGTCTCGTTCTCAGTCTCGTTCGTTGTTAGGGTTGTATTATTTCAAAATGTCTTCAAAAGCATCCTGTCGCGGATCAGAGGTAAAACAGTTCATAAAAAGTGATGGCTAAGATGCTGAGCTTTGTGCTGCGTCTTCACTCATTCCTTTTCGTACTAAAGATCCTTTTTCGAGGTAGATTTTCAGCTCCCCCGGTTACTATCGGAGCGCCTGTAGACAGCTGTCACACAAGCGAGTCCACCATATTTCTATATACACAATCCGTTCCGGATTCTTCTCGCCTTTTCCCACCTGTGAGAGCGCACGGACATTATAAGGCTCTATTCTGGAGCTGTGAACGAACTCGGATCAGAGTAGCGGCAACTTGTTGGTCATTTCTCCTTTTTCTTCAGATTCCTGTCCAGGCTTATCGCAGCCGAGGGGAGGCGGGAGGGGGAGGGGGATGATCCAGGTTCCGCTCACCAGAGTCAAGTTCCGAACAGGAAAACGCGGACAAACGCGCGAGTTGCTGCCTTCCCTAGACAATCTGTCAAATCCCAGCTGTTCCCGACTCCACCATTCTGCTGCTTATAGGCAGAAAAGCCGAAATCTATGCTGCGCGCGTTTGTGTCATAGAGAGGGGAGGAGGGGAGGGGAGAGGAGGAGCGGGGGGGGGGGGCTCCCCTCTTTGCTCCGCAGTTTGCTGTATCCAAGCCATATTAAGAGAGGTGGCGAGCGAGGAGAGAAGCGCCCAGCCTACCTACTTCAATCCTATCAGTCGCGTGCGGTTCCCTGGTCTTTCAGTTCTGTTGGGCTTTTTTTGTTGTTTGTTCATTTAATTCTTTATTTCTTAACTGTCCTTCAGCGGGTTTTTTTTTTAATTGCGAGGGATTATCTCCCCCCCCCCCCCCCCTCTAAACTGAACTGGAAAGGATACAGAAGTGTGTGTGTGTGTGCGAGCCCGTGTGAGCACGACCCTGTGGTTGGTTATTCCTGGCCCCCAAGAAGCTGGATTTTCCGTCCGCCGCGGGCGCGTGGATGATCGGTCACACCGGGGCAAGAAGCGGAGATGGAGTTGTTCGTGATCAGCCTCTCCCTGTGGCTCCTGCAGTGCCGCTCGGCGCGAGCGGACTCCATCATTCACATCGGTAAGGCTCGCGCGGAACGTAACCACGCGCAGATGCACGAAATGTGTTCCGCGGGCTCGTTCAGGATATTCGGCGAGCCCGGCGACCGTGCTATGCTGCCAAAAGAAAGTTGGTTCCTTTCTCTCTTTTTTGACGTGGCTTTGCGCTGTTTTTTGAAACTGAACGAATGCTCCGCCATAAAAGTAAGAATATCCCGATAAAATAAAGCGGTCTGTTCCAGTAGGCGATACCCATTCACATCAAGTGACGCGCATGTCTTTCGGGGGTAACTCAAGCCCCCCCTCTCTGGCGTTTGAGCCCCAACTTTCTACTCTACGTGACTGACATTTTAAAGCGATCCTTTGAACGGTTGACCGCGCGATAAATCTTTGTTGCTGCTGTTTGCTAAATCACGGATGCATGCCGGTAGCCGGTGTCTCGCTGGAGCTCCGCTGGAGAAATAAAGCAGCTCCGGGGAACCGAGAATGGTTTGGCACGGCGAGATGAAGTGCCTGCTATGTGCGTTGAATTCTTCCGCTTCGGGGTCCGATGTTTGTTTGTTTGTTTGTTTGTTTGTTTGCGCGCGTGTGTGTGTGTGTGGACGGGGGTGGGCGGATTTTTTAGTAGTCGCAAGAAAACCAGGTAGAATCAACAATAACTATGAGTATGTTTAAATGGGGCTATATTCCTTAGCAGGTATTTAATTATCGTTAATAATCCTAAATCTGCGGAGGATCCAAAGTGCTGAACAACTTCGAGTCTTCTTTCTGTGAGCTCGTGCACTCAGACTTGGTTATTATTGCTTTCAAAGGAGGAAAGATCTACAAATTTGTTTCCGATCTACAAATACATAAATGAAAGTCTCTTTAAGCGTTTGCTAGCTTGATAGTTACTTGTTACTAAAATAACTCCCCCCACCCCAAACAGCCTCAGATGAATAACAGAGCCCTAACTCCATACCTATTACTAAAATAACCACCCCCCAACAGCCTCAGATGAATAACAGAGCCCTAACTCCATACCTATTACTAAAATAACTACCCCCCAACAGCCTCAGATGAATAACAGAGCCCTAACTCCATACCTATTACTAAAATAACTACCCCCCAAACAGCCTTAGATTAATTGAGCCCTAACACCATACCTGTTACTAAAATAACTACCCCCCAAACAGCCTTAGATTAATTGAGCCCTAACTCCATACCTGTTACTAAAATAACTACCCCCAACAGCCTCAGATGAATAACAGAGCCCTAACTCCATACCTGTTACTAAAATAACTACCCCCCAACAGCCTCAGATAAATAACAGAGCCCTAACTCCATGCCTATTACTAAAATAACCACCCCCAACAGCCTCAGATGAATTGAGCCCTAACTCCATACCTATTACTAAAATAACTACCCCCAACAGTCTCAGATGAATAACAGAGCCCTAACTCCATACCTGTTACTAAAATAACTACCCCCCAACAGCCTCAGATGAATAACAGAGCCCTAACTCCATAGCTATTACTAAAATAACTACCCCCCCAACAGCCTCAGATGAATAACAGAGCCCTAACTCCATACCTATTACTAAAATAACTACCCCCCAACAGCCTCAGATGAATAACAGAGCCCTAACTCCATACCTGTTACTAAAATAACTACCCCCCAACAGCCTCAGATGAATTGAGCCCTAACTCCATACCTGTTTATGCCACCACTGCTGTAGAAAGGTGGTTGGGCTTTATACCATGTGATCACACATTTTAAAATACCTTTGCAAACGGTCAGCGTGGTTAAAATGGCGTTGCGCTCATGCAACTGGGAAAGACCTCTAGTGCGGCAGGGCCCAAATATAGAATTGTTCCTGAACGGCTGCAATCACATTATGAAATCAGTGTTAATGTTTTTAGGACGTTCGCAAGCCTCTATGATTTTATACAGGTGTGAGCAGACTTCTGTTAACATCAGTTAAGATTTAATCAGTGAAGGATTCATCGTCAGGAACAACGATAAACCACCAAACACCACCACTGACAGTAACAGCCATTGGGAAAAGACAAAAGTCTGCATTTGCCTAATGAAAGCATTGCCTCATGAGCTTAGGCGTGTGATTAAGCACACACATTCATATACCTCTGGGGTCTTATCTGTTGAACTTTTGCTGACATGCCTGCATTAAAATCCATACGGCAAAGTGCTTACTGGCTTCCGTCACTTTACACGAACAGTCTTAATGGTTTTGCGGGGTTACAGTGAACGACCATCACGCGGATGCTACTTCAGGCGCCCGTTTTGGTCTCAAGACTGAAAACGAACGTGTTCAGACCGATGAGTGTCTTGCATTACAACTCTCTAATGATTTAGCATTATAGTCCAGAGGTGGAGTTTGACAAGAAATAGCACAGTGTTTTATTATGTGGTGACCCCAGTATGATGTCCTTATGCTAAACCCCAGATTAAGTTTAAACCTATACTGAATTAAAGTAATGATTTACCATTGTCACTTGAAATGTGTCCAAGACTACAAGCTTTATCTTTGTCTGAAAAAAAATACCTTTAGAGAAAAGTAACAGGCCTTAGTATCAGATCTGCTGGATTATTTTGTCAGGACTCACTAAGAATCCAACAGTGCTGACATTATATGTATATTTTGCATCATTTGTCTATTTTGCCTTATTTGTGTATTTTGCCTTCTATTCTTTACTATTTAACTATAGTAAAGTCTATGTGAAAAAGGAAAAAAATATTCAATAGATTTCTTTTGAAATGGATTTAGACCACTATGACACTGAGGCTGGCCGCCTCTGTTCAAGAACACATATGTGGTGAGCTTTCTGTTTACCATGGAAGTTCGCTGTCCTTCCCACTTGACTTAAGATATTGTCCCAGAGGATTATAACCTACTGATACACCAGAAGCTGTGAAAAGCCCTTGACAAATTAGAGTCATGTATAGAATACAGACGAAGTCTAGGCTCTTCTCTGACAGTAGTGCTCTCTGTGGTTCTGAGTGTTATTAACGTGTGTGGCGGTGGGAACGGGGAGGCAAGTTTGGGTTATTCCTCAAGCTCTCAGACCCACCCACACACTACACTACCCCACACACTACACTACCTCATACACTACACTACCCCATACACTACACTACCTCATACACTACACTACCTCATACACTACACTACCCCATACACTACACTACCTCATACACTACACAACCCCTACACTACACTACCCCACACACTACACTACCTCATACACTACACTACCCCACACACTACACTACCTCATACACTATACTACCTCATACACTATACTACCCCACACACTACACTACCTCATACACTACACAACCCCTACACTACACTACCTCATACACTACACTACCCCACACACTACACTACCTCATACACTACACTACCTCATACACTACACTACCCCACACACTACACTACCTCATACACTACACTACCTCATACACTACACAACCCCTACACTACACTACCTCATACACTACACTACCTCATACACTATACTACCTCATACACTACACTACCTCATACACTACACTACCCCTACACTACACTACCCCACACACTACACTACCCCACACACTACACTACCTCATACACTATACTACCCCACACACTACACTACCTCATACACTACACAACCCCTACACTACACTACCTCATACACTACACTACCCCACACACTACACTACCTCATACACTACACAACCCCTACACTACACTACCTCATACACTACACTACCTCATACACTACACTACCCCACACACTACACTACCTCATACACTATACTACCCCATACACTACACTACCTCATACACTACACTACCTCATACACTACACTACCCCACACACTACACTACCTCATACACTATACTACCCCACACACTACACTACCTCATACACTATACTACCCCATACACTACACTACCTCATACACTACACAACCCCTACACTACACTACCTCATACACTACACTACCCCACACACTACACTACCTCATACACTATACTACCTCATACACTATACTACCCCATACACTACACTACCTCATACACTACACAACCTCATACACTACACAACCCCTACACTACACTACCCCACACACTACACTACCTCATACACTATACTACCCCATACACTACACTACCTCATACACTACACTACCTCATACACTATACTACCTCATACACTACACTACCCCACACACTACACTACCCCACACACTACACTACCTCATACACTATACTACCTCATACACTACACTACCTCATACACTATACTACCTCATACACTATACTACCCCATACACTACACTACCCCACACACTACACTACCCCATACACTACACTACCCCACACACTACACTACCCCATACACTACACTACCTCATACACTACACAACCCCTACACTACACTACCTCATACACTACACTACCCCACACACTACACTACCTCATACACTACACTACCCCACACACTACACTACCTCATACACTATACTACCCCATACACTACACTACCTCATACACTACACTACCTCATACACTATACTACCTCATACACTATACTACCCCATACACTACACTACCCCACACACTACACTACCCCATACACTACACTACCTCATACACTACACAACCCCTACACTACACTACCCCACACACTACACTACCCCACACACTGCACTACCTCATACACTATACTACCTCATACACTACACTACCCCACACACTACACAACCTCATACACTACACAACCCCTACACTACACTACCTCATACACTACACTACCCCACACACTACACTACCTCATACACTATACTACCCCATACACTACACTACCTCATACACTACACTACCCCACACACTACACTACCTCATACACTATACTACCCCATACACTACACTACCCCACACACTACACTACCTCATACACTACACTACCCCACACACTACACTACCCCACACACTACACTACCTCATACACTACACTACCCCACACACTACACTACCCCACACACTACACAACCCCTACACTACACTACCCCATACACTACACTACCCCACACACTACACTACCTCATACACTACACAACCCCTACACTACACTACCTCATACACTACACTACCCCTACACTACACTACCCCATACACTACACTACCTCATACACTACACTACCCCATACACTACACTACCTCATACACTACACTACCCCTACACTACACTACCCCACACACTACACTACCCCACACACTACACTACCCCACACACTACACTACCTCATACACTACACTACCCCACACACTACACTACCTCATACACTATACTACCCCACACACTACACTACCTCATACACTATACTACCCCATACACTACACTACCTCATACACTACACTACCTCACACACTACACTACCCCATACACTACACTACCTCATACACTACACTACCCCATACACTACACTACCTCATACACTACACTACCCCTACACTACACTACCCCACACACTACACTACCTCATACACTACACTACCCCACACACTACACTACCCCACACACTACACTACCTCATACACTACACTACCCCACACACTACACTACCCCATACACTACACTACCCCACACACTACACTACCTCATACACTACACAACCCCTACACTACACAACCCCTACACTACACTACCCCACACACTACACTACCCCATACACTACACTGCATCATACACTACACTACCCCACACACTACACTACCTTATACACTACACTACCCCACACACTACACTACCCCACACACTACACTACCTCATACACTATACTACCCCATACACTACACTACCTCATACACTACACTACCCCTACACTACACTACCTCATACACTACACTACCCCACACACTACACTACCCCACACACTACACTACCTCATACACTACACTACCCCACACACTACACTACCTCATACACTACACTTCCCCACACACTACACTACCCCATACACTATACTACCCCACACACTACACTACCCCATACACTACACTACCCCACACACTACACTACCCCACACACTACACTACCTCATACACTACACAACCCCTACACTACACTACCCCACACACTACACTACCCCACACACTACACTACCTCATACACTACACTACCCCACACACTACACTACCCCACACACTACACAACCCCTACACTACACTACCCCACACACTACACTACCCCATACACTACACTACCTCATACACTACACTACCTCATACACTATACTACCCCATACACTACACTACCTCATACACTACACAACCCCTACACTACACTACCCCACACACTACACTACCCCACACACTACACTACCTCATACACTACACTACCCCACACACTACACAACCCCTACACTACACTACCCCACACACTACACTACCCCATACACTACACTACCCCACACACTACACTACCCCACACACTACACTACCCCACACACTACACTACCCCATACACTACACTACCCCTACACTACACTACCCCACACACTACACTACCCCTACACTACACTACCCCACACACTACACTACCTCATACACTACACTACCCCACACACTACACTACCCCTACACTACACTACCCCACACACTACACTACCTCATACACTACACTACCCCACACACTACACTACCTCATACACTACACAACCCCTACACTACACTACCCCATACACTACACTACCCCTACACTACACTACCCCACACACTACACTACCCCATACACTACACTACCTCATACACTACACTACCTCATACACTACACTACCCCACACACTACACTACCCCATACACTACACTACCTCATACACTACACTACCCCATACACTACACTACCCCATACACTACACTACCCCACACACTACACTACCTCATACACTACACTACCTCATACACTACACAACCCCTACACTACACTACCTCATACACTACACTACCCCACACACTACACTACCTCATACACTATACTACCTCATACACTATACTACCCCATACACTACACTACCTCATACACTACACTACCTCATACACTACACTACCTCATACACTACACAACCCCTACACTACACTACCTCATACACTACACTACCCCACACACTACACTACCTCATACACTATACTACCTCATACACTATACTACCCCATACACTACACTACCTCATACACTACACTACCTCATACACTATACTACCTCATACACTACACTACCTCATACACTACACTACCCCACACACTACACTACCCCACACACTACACTACCTCATACACTACACTACCCCACACACTACACAACCCCACACACTACACAACCCCACACACTACACTACCTCATACACTACACTACCCCACACACTACACTACCCCATACACTACACTACCTCATACACTACACTACCCCACACACTACACTACCTCATACACTACACAACCCCTACACTACACTACCCCATACACTACACTACCTCATACACTACACTACCCCACACACTACATTACCCCATACACTACACTACCTCATACACTACACTACCTCACACACTACACACTCTCCTGCACCCTGTCAGGCTGCATCATCACCTGGTACATAACCTGGACAATAATATAGAACATCTGTGGACACACTGGTATTACTGTCACCCCACTGCACACAGACGGTATCTGCCCAGGATTAGATTTGCAATGTTGCAAAGGTTGTATGCTGAGTGAATGAAGTGTGTAAGATGTGCATATGAACAGTGTGTATGGACATGCGTGTATCCTTGTGACGGACACTTTCCCTCGGCATAATGTGGCGTGAATGAGAAGTGAACGCAAACACAGAGAGGAATGAGATTTATTAAGGGCAAATCCATGTTCAGTGTCAGTAGAAGAGTCCAGGGTCGAAACACAGAGGATGGCAGATCCACAGGAAATAACAGACATGAAACAGAGTGAAAAACAGAGTCAAGGCGAAAACTACAAAATGACATCCAGAGAGAGAACAAACACGCTTGGTGTGAAACAGGGTAACAAGGCCAGACATCCAACAACAACGACAGGTAAGGAAACCCTAGAAACATGAAGAGTAAACACAGAGGCTAACGAGCGCTAACACAACACCATGGAAACAAGGACGCCAGGAGAGGCAGCCCGTGACACTCGGGAAGGTGAAGTGGGTGCTCTGGAAGCTGCACCAGACAGTGTGCTCTTTGCCCTGGTGGTCAGGGTCGACCTGTGTCTGCGAATTCACTGAAGTTTTTCACTCATCTTCTGTGTAAGTGAGATGTGATGAGAAAACGGATATATGATGAATATATATGGTGTGATGTGATTGATGTGATGTGATGTAGTGTGATGTGATTGATGTGATTGATGTGATTGATGTGATGTGCTGTGATTGATGTGATGTGGTGTGATTGGTGTGATGTGATTGGTGTGATTTGATGTGATTTGTGTGATGTGGTGTGATATGATTGGTTTGATGCGATTGATGTGATGTGATGTGAATGGTGTGACGCTCTGTTTATCATTGTTTCTTTGGTTTAGATTTTTGCATAACCAAAAATGATTCTGGTCACATCCTTTAAAAGTTCAAAAACCAAAACAATGTTGGTTATAGTGAAGCATCCAGAATCGTTTCCATATTACTCGACTGAGGAAATGTGTCATTTGTTTTATTGAGTATTGACTTTTTTTTTTCTCCCTTGTTCCAACAGGTGCAATTTTTGAGCAAAACGCAATTCGGGATGATGAAGTGTTTCAGCTGGCCATTTCAGACCTGAGTTTGAACGATGACATCCTACAGAGCGAGAGGATCACGCATTCTATCAAACTGATTGAGCCAAACAACCCCTTCCAGGCAGTGCAGGAAGGTGAGTGAGCGCTGGTGGACTCACTCCGTGATTGATTAACCGCCCCGTTTTACTGCAGCGCTGTGGCGGAACAGTTGCGCAGTACCTATAGCCCCCCATTCGCAGTACTTGGGTGTTGGTTTTATGGCAAATGGCTGCAGGTGTGGATCAGAGGTTTTTTGCTTTTTAAAGCTGGGTTCAGATATTTTGGGCAAAATGATTGTTGCTAAAAGTTCTGCTTTTATCTCCTTCTCTAACTCTCTCTCTCTCTCAATTGCTCTTTCACTTTTACTCACACACACACGCACACACACACACACACACACTCACGCACACACACACGCATACGCACGCACACACACACACACACACACACACACACACACACACACACAGTTCATTATGAATAGTGTAGGAGTGTAGGTGTTAACTCACATGGTCCTGTGTGTATCGTGCCTCTCTCCCTCTACCGACGGTTTCTGTGTCTTCTGTATGGAAGCAGAAGCCGGGCCATGTGTAGGCAGTATGGAGAGAGGTCGTTCTGTGGAATAAGGAGTTTTCTAAAGCTAGCACGTCTTTACACCAGGGCTTGTGCGCCACTGTGTCCTGTCTCCCCGCCAGCCATGCAGAAGCAAACCCAGTACAACTCAATCTCCTGAAAAAGCCCCCAGACCAACAGATTAAACAAGTTAATCAGGTGTGCTCCTGCTCAGTTGGCACGGAAACGGCGGGCCGCGCTGGCTAGTTTGCAGGTACAGCTTTGCACTGTGGACCAGGGATAACGGCTTGTTTGCTGTCAGGCGTGTGCAGCCTCTGTGTTTATGAGCTGGGGTGGCAACTCCTCACAGGTGATCGAACACTAGCAGCACCGCTCCAGGGTGTAAATTAGCACGCTATGGTGGACATGCATGGCAGTTTAAATTACACACATGGGCTTTAGTTACAGTGTGTGTGTGTGTGTGTGTGTGTGTGTGTGTGTGTGTGTGTGTGTGTGTGTGTGTGTGTATGTGTGTGTGTGCATGCGTGTGCATGCGTGCATGTGAGTGTATTTAAACCCTGCTGTTTTGAAACATAGCTTTTCAATTAAGTATTAGGTGTAACACTGGATCAGCTCTTCCTCAGCAGAGTCAGAGAGGAGAGTCAGAGCTGCTCAGCACAACAGGACAAAACATCTGAGAATGAGAGAAATGACAGAAAATGCCAGCCTTCAGGGAGTCATAGAGTCATTGAGCAGAGGTGTAGAGTCATACAGTCTCAGAGCAGAGGCATAAAGTCATAGAGTCATAGGGCAGAGTCAGAGTCATAGAGTCATAGAGTCTCAGAGCAGAGTCATAAAGTCATAGAGCCATAGGGCAGAGTCAGAGTCATAGAGTCATAGAGTTATAGAGCAGAGTCATAGGGCAGAGTCAGAGTCATAGAGTCATAGAGCAGAGTCATAGTCATTGAGCAGAGATGTAGAGTCATAGAGTCACAGAGCAGAGTCGTGGTGTCCACGAGCAGAGTCACAACGTCATAGAACAAAATCATAGAGTCATAGAGTCATAGAGCAGAGTCATAGCATCATAGAGCAGAGTCTTAGAGTCATAGAGTCTTGGGATCTGGACAGAGGGACTGGGAACCAGGACCAGGGTGCAGACTGTTGGCACAGTAGAAACACCATGAGTGCGGCTTGGGGTGGCGGTGGGGGTTTGAAATAAACAACTCAATAAATAAATAACAAACAACAATAGACGCAAGAGGCTTGAGGGAGATCCCTCTTCCCCAGGCCTGTGGTATCTTGAAGATGTGTGTAAGGACTTTGAAGCCGTGGTTAACCACTGCACGCGCTACTGATACCCACACACACTCTGTGCTGTTGACATGGAGCTCCTGTTCATTAATGCCGAGCTGCAGCTAACTGATTTGGACCTGGTGTTGGTTAATGTGTATTTTTATTAAAGTAGCGCTGTCGTTGACCGGTGTATATTTGCGGAATGATGTTCTGAGTGAGTTTTCTATTGACTGTTGTTTTAAGAAAACTACATAGACCTACATGCATATTTCAGTCAAAGTGAACTTTTAAATGTGGTATAAGGATCTGTAGTACATGGTATGTGTGTGTGTGTGTGTGTGTGTGTGTGTGTGTGTGTGTGTGTGTGTGTGTGTGTGAGACAAACATTAATGAGTTAATGAGTAGAGATTTTTACTCTGTGTTGTAGTCAACTACTTTCTATACAAATGCCTTTAAAATATAGAGACAGCAAGCTGGAGCTTCTGGAAGGTTATTTCTGTGTCTTCAAGTACAGCATCCTATATGAGAGCAGACATTTTGCTTAAGGGGATGAACCTTTAAGGAACACACAGAACACTGCGTGATATCAGACAGTGGCAACTCGAAACTGGTGGTAGGCAAGTAAGTATGTATATGGGACAGTGGGAGTTTAGGGGTTGAGGTACTTGACTAATAATCAAAAGGTTGCCAGTTAAAGCCTGACTGGGCCCCTGAGCAAGAGCCTTAACCCTCAGTTGTGTTCAGATGTGATTGTAAGTCACTTTGGATAAATGCTGTGCATGCAAATACTTCAGAACTCAGGGGGGTATTTCACAAAGTGGATTTAACAAACCTGAGTTGAACTAACTCAGTTATCAGTTCCAGAGCCTCCATTTAAAGTGATTGACTAGACAAACTGGAAAGCTGCTTTGTGCACTCTGTCAGAACGTGGCATTATTGTTTAGGTGTGTAGATTATTAATATACTTTAAAAGGTGTCACAGCAGTGTTAGCAGAAGAACAACAGCATGCATTCCCCTGAAACCACATCACTGTATCCTAAAGTCTGTTTAATCCTTCAGCATGCATCAGCTGTTACTCTGTTTCTACTCTTTTGATGTGGGTTGATTGGGATGATTTTCTGATTTAATACAGCCTCTGTAATCCAAGTAAGATTAAACAGCATTAACAGCAAAGAAAATGTAAATGTTTCTAAGAATAATTCAAAATGGTGAGATTTTTACTCATAGCTGCTTAATTTCTGCAGTAGTATGTTTGTAGTGTTTGTCCTGTGTAGTTGAGCTCCACTCCCCCGGATTATAGGAAGGAGGCTGATGTCCACAGGTTTGGTGTTTCATGTGTTTGATTGTCTTACATCAGTTTACAGGCAGCATGTATGAAAAACTGTATAAGAAAGGAGATACAGTTATGTTTCATAAGAACATGTAATGTCAGAGTCACCTGTGATTCTTACAGACTGTAAACTGTAAGGAGGCTAAATATTCGCATGATATGAAACAAATATGAAATCCTTTTTCTTTTCACTAAAGAAAATTATTCACTGCCTTTTTGAAACAGGTATACGAGGGGGGATTCAGATGGTTTATCGTATTTATGGAGTAATTTTACACTTAAGGTGCCCCGTAAGGATTAGGGTTAGGGTTTTACACCGGTGCTGTCTCTAAGGACTGCTGTGGTTGTGGGTCTCCCTCTGGGTCACTGTGTGGTGTGGCAAGTCTCTGAAGCACCAAACAAGTTACAATAAAGTCACAATAAAATCACAATAAAGTCTTCTGTCTGAGTCCCCTTGGGCACTGGACACACACACACACACACACACACACACACACACACACACACACACACACACACACACATGAATGGTGCAGAAAGATTTCTGTTCACATACATTTACTACTGAAAAGGAAGTACTAGGAATCTGTATCTATGCAGCATATATGAAATAAAAGATTCATTGTAAGATTCATAGTGTTAAACTGGCCAAGATATATAAAGATGTTTACAAAAGTCTAGTTACATACTTACAATTCTGGAGCTCTAACTGATCACATGTTTATGTCCAGAGAAACATCGGCGCTACATAAACTGGGTGTAAACTGAGCAGACAACAAAAACACCAAAACAATACTGCAAAATGGACAGACTCTATGTCCATCTCCCTCTGGTAAAAGGACAGACTCTATGTCCATCATCCTCTGGTAAAAGGACAGACTCTATGTCCATCTCCCTCTGGTAAAAGGACAGACTCTATGTCCATCATCCTCTGGTAAAAGGACAGACTCTATGTCCATCTCCCTCAGGTAAAAGGACAGACTCTATGTCCATCTCCCTCTGGTAAAAGGACAGACTCTATGTCCATCATCCTCTGGTAAAAGGACAGACTCTATGTCCATCTCCCTCTGGTAAAAGGACAGACTCTATGTCCATCATCCTCTGGTAAAAGGACAGACTCTATGTCCATCATCCTCTGGTAAAAGGACAGACTCTATGTCCATCTCCCTCGGGTAAAAGGACAGACTCTATGTCCATCTCCCTCTGGTAAAAGGACAGACTCTGTGTCCATCATCCTCTGGTAAAAGGACAGACTCTGTGTCCATCATCCTCTGGTAAAAGGACAGACTCTATGTCCATCTCCCTCGGGTAAAAGGACAGACTCTATGTCCATCTCCCTCTGGTAAAAGGACAGACTCTATGTCCATCTCCCTCGGGTAAAAGGACAGACTCTATGTCCATCTCCCTCTGGTAAAAGGACAGACTCTGTGTCCATCATCCTCTGGTAAAAGGACAGACTCTGTGTCCATCATCCTCTGGTAAAAGGACAGACTCTATGTCCATCATCCTCTGGTAAAAGGACAGACTCTATGTCCATCATCCTCTGGTAAAAGGACAGACTCTATGTCCATCATCCTCTGGTAAAAGGACAGACTCTATGTCCATCATCCTCTGGTAAAAGGACAGACTCTGTGTCCATCATCCTCTGGTAAAAGGACAGACTCTATGTCCATCATCCTCTGGTAAAAGGACAGACTCTATGTCCATCATCCTCTGGTAAAAGGATAGACTCTATGTCCATTTCCCTCTGGTAAAAGGACAGACTCTATGTCCATCATCCTCTGGTAAAAGGATAGACTCTATGTCCATTTCCCTCTGGTAAAAGGACAGACTCTATGGCCATCGTCCTCTGGTAAAAGCCTGAAGTGGAGAAAAATGTAATTAAAAAATAGAATATAGATACACAAACACACAGTTAAACTGAGGTGAATCCACAATCCTGTAGTCCATCATATGAAATGTGATGTTGAACAATGTTCAAAAGATTTATCTGAAACTAGAGTGAAGGAAGTCATCAAATGTTTGAACAAACCGAATTACTCCTCATCACTCATGATAGCAGCTGGACCCTGAGATCTGCAGGCAGTTGCAGGAACGTCTGTGCTCCAGACTGGGCCGTACTCCTGACAGGTAACTCTACTACATTTCCAGGAGACCTGCTGGATAGCAGGTGAGTGTATGTTGCTGTAGCAACGGATTTATTCTGAGCTCATATTGTGGGACTGAAACCCCCTGTAATCTGAATTAGTCACTAAACTTGCTTTCTGAAATGGCCCTGTTGTTTCTTAAGTAGTTCACAGAATTGCATTTTAAATTCCATGTTTACCCGTACACATAACACATATGATTTATGTTTTATAGGATGTAAGCAAATCAACAGCCAGTGTCTCCTTTCTGGACATGAGAACAGTTCCACCTAACTTTGTCACCTTGTTGAAATGTTCCTTACGTCTTGACTCGTTCTGAGGTGAATGAAGATTGATTGATTTTTGAGCAGTTCGCCTGTCTAAGTGCAGTGTGTTCTGGGATGGATTCCACACCCCTTTGAGTGACAGCTGGTTGGTGCTGACCTTTGGCTTTACTCTTTAGCTCATATCTCACACACACACACACACACACACACACACACACACACACACACACACACACACACACACACACACATACACACACACGCACACACACGATATATGTCAGGTAGTTATCTGAGGAGTGTTATATATGGTATATGTCAGGTAGTTATCTGAGGAGAGTTATATATGGTATATGTCAGGTAGTTATCTGAGGAGAGTTATATATGATATATGTCAGGTAGTTATCTGAGGAGTGTTATATATGGTATATGTCAGGTAGTTATCTGAGGAGTGTTATATATGGTATATGTCAGGTAGTTATCTGAGGAGTGTTATATATGGTATATGTCAGGTAGTTATTTGAGGAGTGTTATATATTGTTTATGTCAGGTAGTTATCTGAGGAGTGTTATATATGGTATATGTCAGGTAGTTATCTGAGGAGTGTTATATATGGTATATGTCAGGTAGTTATCTGAGGAGTGTTATATATGGTATATGTCAGGTAGTTATTTGAGGAGTGTTATATATTGTTTATGTCAGGTAGTTATCTGAGGAGTGTTATATATGGTATATGTCAGGTAGTTATCTGAGGAGAGTTATATATGGTATATGTCAGGTAGTTATCTGAGGAGAGTTATATATGATATATGTCAGGTAGTTATCTGAGGAGTGTTATATATGATATATGTCAGGTAGTTATCTGAGGAGTGTTATATATGGTATATGTCAGGTAGTTATCTGAGGAGTGTTATATATGGTATATGTCAGGTAGTTATCTGAGGAGTGTTATATATGGTATATGTCAGGTAGTTATTTGAGGAGTGTTATATATTGTTTATGTCAGGTAGTTATCTGAGGAGTGTTATATATGGTATATGTTATTCCCACCTATATTTCTAATCCTGTCGTCACTGCTAATTTCTTGTTACTCAAGATGTGGGGTTCTACACCTAATGCACACACACACACACACACACACACACAGACAGACACAGATACACACAGACACATATACATAAGAACACACAGACACAGGGCCGTCCGTGTAACAGGAGTGGTGTTTGTCTCCATGGCACCCTGTGTCTCATTGGCTTTGCTCTGTCTTTCAGCTTTCAGATGACATGCAGGGTCTACACCTGCCCTCTGGCTGATCAGCCTTGTAAACCGACAGAGGCAAACACATCCACACCTCCAAAGAGCAGGCGGGTGAGGCTGGGTAGATGGTTAAAGGTTAGAACATACGACGGACAGAGCTGCTGAGCTATTCAGGACAGAGGGGTCAGCCTTTAGGGCACTATAAACCTTCCTCTGTGTAGCCAAGGAGGTTTGCTGCAGTTAGCCTTAACCAGGGGATGTTAACGAGGGGATGTTAACGAGGGGATGTCAACGAGGGGATGTCAATAGGGGATATTAACGAGCTGATGTTAACCAGGTGATGTTAACGAGGGGATGTTAACCAGGAGATGTTAACGAGGGGATAACAAGGTGTTGTCAATGAGGGGATGCCAATGAGGTGATGTTAACCAGGTGATGTCAACAAGGGGATGTTAATGAGGTGATGTTAACCAGGTGATGTCAACGAGGGCATGTTAACCAGGTGATGTTAATGAGGGGATGTTAACGAGCTGATGTTAACCAGGTGATGTTAATGAGGGGATGTTAACGAGAATGATGTCAACGATGGGATATTAACGAGGTGATGTTAACGAGGGGATGTTAACAAGGTGATGTCTCTCTTGGATAAGCCCAGGCAGCTAAGCCAAGCCCTCTGGTTGTTCTGCTCTCGGTTCAAACATGTTCTAGTTTTGAATGAAGTAGGTTAATGCATGATGTGATTTCTGATTACATTTAATCTTTTATGTGTTGAATAAAAGTATTGTCTTAATATATGACAGAGTGGTTTGCCTCAAAATATATGTTTTATTGTAAAACTTAAAAGCCATGGACCACTGGCTGTGGTCTGAGAGAGCACTAGGTGGAGAGTGGGTGGAGAGTGGGTGGGGACTGGGTGTTGACTGGGTGTGATTTTAGTGGGGACTGGGCGGGGACAAGGTGGAGGCTGGGCGGGGACTGGGTGTGGTCTGAGTGGGGACTGGGCAGGGATTGGGCAGCGGATTTGTTGCAGGGACTTCCAAGAGCCAGTAAAAGACCTGATGATCAACTAAGACTAAAATGGCTACTCCATCCTTCTCCCTAACTGGGCATTAACTGACCATGATTAAGTTTAGTCTCTTTTTCAATTCAATATTCCGATTCACTTTTTAAAATTCGGCTTCCTGCCGTTTATGAGAGGTTACCTCATGTTGTAGGGACAGTCAGCAGGTGAGCAGCAAACACGTCGGTGTGTTCGTCTTCGGCACTTAGACACCTCTGAGCTGCGGTGCTCCAGAAGTGCTCCTCTGAAATGAAGCCATTCAGTCGCTGTGAACTGCTTCTGTTTAGAGGTCTTTTTAAGAGGCCAGGACTCATTGGATCTTTGATGAGATCTTTGATGAGTCCACATGGGCCACAGTCTCCGTGACCTTGGGCACAGTTTTTACCTGCCGCTGAGGTTTCTAAGCAACTGAAAGAGAGCTAACTACCAAGTCCCTGGCAAAAAGTTTCATTAAAAAAAATAATCAATCCATAAAGCAAATGTTCCTTGGTCATCGGGAGAGTAGCCGAGTCACTGGCTGCTGTATGAGCTGCATGGGCTAACACTGCTGAGTGAGAGACATTTATGTCTCCTGAAACCAACACATAACAAGAAAGAGAACTCAGAAGTGGCCTTTAGAGGACTTCAGTTTCCAGTCTACACAGGCCAATGTCCAGTCATCAGCCCAGTCTTTCACCCGTACAAGCAATCTGACCTTTCTCCAAGAATTCCAAAATACAGTTTCCATTAGGGAAACACTGTGAGTGCTGAGTGGAACCTTGCATTATCTATCCATTACATCTACTCTTTAGCTCGATAATCAGAAGGTTGCCAGTTCAAGTCCCACCACCACCAAGTTGATACTGTTAGGCCCCTGAGTAAGACCCTTAACCCTCAATTACTCAAATTGAAATTAGTCATGATTGTAAATCACATGCATGTACATGTAAATGGTGTATATGTACATCTCTTTGGTGTATATGGTGCACATGTATATCTATATGGTGTATATGCACATCTATATGGTGTATATGGTGTACATGTACATCCATATGGTGCATATGTAAATCTATATGGTGTATATGGTATATATGCACATCTATAAGCAGTATATGTACATCTATATGGTGTATATGGTGTATATGCACATCTATATGGTGTTTATGCATATCTGTATGGTGTATATGTACATCTATATTGTGTATATGTACATCTGTATGGTGTATATGCACATCTATATGGTGTATATGTACATTTATATGTTGTATATGTAAATCTATATGGTGTATATGTACATCTATATGGTGTATATGGTGTATATGTACATCTATATGGTCTATATGCACATCTGTATGGTGTATATGTACATCTATATGGTGTATATGGTGTATATGCACATTTATATGGTGTACATGTACATCTGTTTGGTGTTTATGATGTACATGTATATGTATGGCAGCATCTAGTATTGTTAATATAAATGTGAAAGATGGTTAGTTTGACTGTGGGCAGTTTTCAAAACTGTACCCTTAAATGGATTAAGAATGTTAATGGGGTAAGTGTGTTAATTGGGTAACTGTTAATGGAATAAGTGTATTAATGGGTTAATAGTGTTAATGGGGTAACTGTCCTAATTAGGTAATATTGCTAATGGGGAAAGTATGTTAATGGGGTAAGAATGTTAATGGGGTAATAGTGTTCATGAGGTAAGAGTGTTAATGGAGTAATAGTTTAAATGAGGTAACTGTGTTAATGAGGTAAGCGTGTTAATGAGGTAAGACTGTTAATGGGATAACTGTGTTAATGGCGTAACTGTGTTAAGTAGATGGGGTTGTGGGGTAACCTAGGTGTGAGGTGCTCACCCAGTGCAGGAAAATGTGTTTTGACACATCCTGCTGTGCATTGTGGGTAAAAGCGCTGACATGGTTTGCTTTGTTTAACTTTATGAGTGTTCTCAGCACTTTGGCCACTTTAAAGCGCCTGCAGATTATCCACTCAGATGCCAAACCTTTTCTTCTTTGTTCTTTCTCTCTCTCTCTCTCTCTCTCTCTCTCTCTTTCCATCTCTCTCTCTCCATTAGTCCTGCCAGCTCATTTGTTTGTCTCTTTCTCCCTCTCCCTTTCTCTCTCTCCATCTCCCTCTCCTTCCGTCTCTCTCTCTCTCTCTCTCTCTCTCTCTCTCTCTCTCTCTCTCTCTCCTTTAGCTGTTCTCTCTCTCCATTACTCCTGCCAGCTCATTTGTTTGACTCTCCCTCTCCCTTTCTCTCTCTCTCTCTCTCCCTCTTTCCCTCTCCCCCTCACTCTCTCACTCTCTCTCTCGTTCTCCTCTACTGCTCGTCTCACCCTTCATCTTCTTTCGTCACACTTCCATCCTTCTTCTAACTTTCTTTTTAATTTTTTTTCCTTTTTAAATCCTGTCACGTATCTTCCTAATCTCTCTCTACCCCCAGGACACTGTGAGTTGCCAGTGAGTGTGGGGTAGTACTGTAATACTGGTTGTGTGTGTAGAGTGTGGGGTTGTACTGTATTACTGGTTGTGTAGGGGTATGTAGAGTGTGGGGTAGTACTGTATTACTGGTTGTGTAGGGGTGTGTAGAGTGTGGGGTTGTACTGTAATACTGGTTGTGTAGGGGTGTGTAGAGTGTGGGGTTGTACTGTATTACTGGTTGTGTAGGGGTGTGTAGAGTGTAGGGTTGTACTGTAATACTGGTTGTGTAGGAGTGTGTAGAGTGTGGGGTAGTACTGTATTACTGGTTGTGTAGGGGTGTGTAGAGTGTGGGGTAGTACTGTATTACTGGTTGTGTAGGGGTGTGTAGAGTGTGGGGTTGTACTGTAATACTGGTTGTGTAGGAGTGTGTAGAGTGTGGGGTAGTACTGTATTACTGGTTGTGTAGGGGTGTGTAGAGTGTGGGGTAGTACTGTAATACTGGTTGTGTAGGGGTGTGTAGAGTGTGGGGTAGTACTGTAATACTGGTTGTGTAGGAGTGTGTAGAGTGTGGGGTAGTACTGTATTACTGGTTGTGTAGGGGCGTGTAGAGTGTGGGGTAGTACTGTATTACTGGTTGTGTAGGGATGTGTAGAGTGTGGGGTTGTACTGTAATACTGGTTGTGTAGGAGTGTGTAGAGTGTGGGGTAGTACTGTATTACTGGTTGTGTAGGGGTGTGTAGAGTGTGGGGTTGTACTGTAATACTGGTTGTGTAGGGGTGTGTAGAGTGTGGGGTAGTACTGTAATACTGGTTGTGTAGGAGTGTGTAGAGTGTGGGGTAGTACTGTATTACTGGTTGTGTAGGGGTGTGTAGAGTGTGGGGTAGTACTGTAATACTGGTTGTGTAGGAGTGTGTAGAGTGTGGGGTAGTACTGTATTACTGGTTGTGTAAGGGTGTGTAGAGTGTGGGGTTGTACTGTAATACTGGTTGTGTAGGGGTGTGTAGAGTGTGGGGTTGTACTGTATTACTGGTTGTGTAGGAGTGTGTAGAGTGTGGGGTTGTACTGTAATACTGGTTGTGTAGGAGTGTGTAGAGTGTGGGGTTGTACTGTAATACTGGTTGTGTAGGAGTGTGTAGAGTGTGGGGTTGTACTGTAATACTGGTTGTGTAGGAGTGTGTAGAGTGTGGGGTAGTACTGTATTACTGGTTGTGTAGGGGTGTGTAGAGTGTGGGGTTGTACTGTATTACCGGTTGTGTAACCGGTTGTGTATAACCTGAGTGTGATTTAATGTTATAGGTTCATATTTCAGCTGTTGTTTGATTAGATTAATAATAATCGAGTCCTTGCAGTGACGAACCATATATCAGCCATGTCCTGTCTCTGTGTAACCAGTTATTTTAGCTTTTGATTTTGTACACCCTTTCCATTAAAATTACATTAAAATACTAAATATACTTTATTTAGACTTCACTTACTTCATTCATGTTGCCATTTTCATATAAAAAATTTTTTTTTGCAGAATTTGGAAAACAGTGAATGGACGTGTGTGGTTTTTCGTTGCGAGGGCTCAGCTGATGACAGACTGTCACGTACTGCACTTACCTGCTAAGTGTTTGCATTTGCGTGCGCAGTAAAGAGGCGTGTGATTTGGATTTACTGGTAGCGTGGCAGTTGTGTGTCCCAACATCCATCACCTGACACGGGGACAGTCTGTTTACACAACAGGTCCAGTGTGGATTGAAAGGTTGACCTCCTCCCTCTCTCTCTCTCTCTCTCTCTCTCTCTCTCTCTCTCTCTCTCTCATATTCAGTTCAGTGTTGTAAGCTCTGTTAGCATAACCATATGTATTGTGAGGATTGCAAAACCAAAACTGAATTGACAAATAAAATTTGTCATGCTGTTGGCATGTTTCTGTTGGCAGGCTGGGCTTTGTCACCATGGATTTGGGTCAGTCGTTATGGTCAGAGAGTCCACTAACCATGGACAGTGGCCTGGTTCTTGTTCTGTTGGCATAGTTCTGACCTGCTGCTATCCTTTGCTGTTTCTGTTGCCATCTGTGTGTGCATATTGTGCTTTTTTTTTTTTTACAAGATTGAGTGCAAAATTTAGGGCAAAATTTAGTTTGTGAGTATTCCCAGACAACACGTGTCACGTGTGAGTAACCCCAGACATTTACATTTACATTTATGGCATTTAGCAGACGCGCATATCCAGAGCGACTTACAAAAGTGCTTTGTCATTTACTCATAGAATATATCCAAGTACAGTACAGTAGGTTAGAATTAAACATACCAATGAACTAGAATACTGTAGAAATACAGGGATGAATGCTGATACCTAGAAGTGCAAAATAGATAAGGTCTATCTTAAACAATGATAAGTGCTATAAACAATAAGTGCTAGAGTTTCTTAAACAACATAAACAGGGCCCTACAATAAGTACTAAATTAGTCAGTTAATATGGGAGCAGTGTCAGTTGTCCTTTAAATATTCTGCAAATAGACGGGTCTTCAGTCTGCGTTTGAAGATTGCAAGGGGCTCTGCTGTCCGGACAGCAAGCAGGAGTTCATTCCACCATCTTGGAGCCAAGACAGAAAATAGTCTCGATGCTTGTCGTCCATGAGACCTGAAGCAATGTATTTCAAGCCGAGCCGTACTTGAGGTTTGAAGTACTTGAGGTACGGATCGGGCTTTGACCGTTGACCTCATGTATGAAGGTGCTGGTCCATTTTTGGATTTGTAGGTAAGCATCAAGGTTTTAAATCTGATGCGGGCAGCTACAGGGAGCCAATGAAGGGAGTGCAGCAGCGGAGTAACGTGTGAACTTCAGAAGATTGAAGACCAGTCATGTTGCTGCATTCTGGACAGGTTGTAGAGGTCTGATGGCTCTTAGAGGAAGACCAGCAAGTAGCAGGTTGCAGTAGTCTAGCTTTGAGATCACAAGAGACTGCACAAGCACCTGGGCAGCTTCCTGCGAAAGAAAGGGTCGAATCCTTCGTATGTTATGAAGGAGGAATCTGCAAGACCGGGTTAGATTAGAAACATCAGTTGACAACGACAACTGGTTGTCCAAAGTTACGCCCAGGCTATGGGCAGCTTTGGATGGTGATACCAGGGAGTTCTCAAAGGAAATAGTAAGGTCATGGTAAAGGTTGGGAGTACCTGGGATGAACAGAAGGTCAGTTTTACTGGGGTTGAGCTTCAAGTGGTGGGCTGTCATCCATGACGCAATGTCACTCAAGCATGCTGAGATACGTCTGGAGACCTGCATGTCAGAGGGTGGAAAAGAAAGAAATAATTGAACATCATCAGCATAGCAGTGGTAGGAGAAACCATGAGAAGATATTACATCACCAAGAGAACGAGGATACAAAGAGAAGAGAGGGGGGCCCAATACTGAGCCTTGTGGAACACCAGTGGAGAGTCTACACGGTTTGGATGTGGATCCTCTCCATGTCACCTGATAGGACTGTCCCTCCAGATAGGACTGAAATCATCTCCAAGCAGAGATAGTCACACCAAGCCTGGAGAGAACAGAGAGAAGAATGTTGTGGTTCACTGTGTCAAAGGCTGCTGAAAGGTCTAGGAGAATCAAAACAGATAACTGTTTGGCAGCTTTAGCAGCATGAAGTTTCTGTAGAATGTGCCGGTTTGTAGCCAGACTGATTGGGATCATGCAGCTGGTTCTGGGTGTGAAAAAGAGACAATTGATTATAAACTGTTCATTCGAGGGCTTTTGAGAGGAAAGAGAGAAGTGATACCGGTCTGTAGTTGGTAACGCTGGAGCTGTCAAGTGTGGCCTTCTTGAGGATTGATACCACCCTGGTGGTTTTGAAAGCAGTAGGCATGTATCCAGAAGATAATTTGTTGATGATGACAGAGATGAAAGGAAGCAGATCTCTTGCGATTGTCTGGAACAGAGCAGAAGGAATTGGATCCAGCGGACATGTAGTCGGATTGCTGGAAGTCAGGAGTTGAAGAATTTCATCTGTGGAGAGAGGAGAAAAAGAAGTCAGAGAGTTGGATGTTGGGGAATGCACATTAGTTGGAGGAGTAGGAACAGAGGAAAAGGACTGGCGGATTGCTGCAACCTTCTCCTCAAAGAAGGTGATAAAATCCTCCAGAGTAAGAGATGAGGAAGGAGGGGGTGGATTAAGGAGAGAAGAAAAAATAGTGAAGAGCTTGCATGGATCAGATGATGATGATTCAAATTTCTCTCTGTAGTAGGATGACTTTGCAGATGTTACTTCCAGTGAGAACTTGGAAAGGAGAGACTGGTATGAGCTGAGGTCTGATTTCCACCACCACCTCTCTGCAGTCCTTAGTTCTCTCCTGTGGCAGCAAAGTGTTTCTGTTAGCCAGGGGGCAGGTGGGGAGGACTTAGCGAGTCTAGAGGAGAGAGGGCACAGAAGATTCATTAATGAGGAGAGTGTAGAAATGAAAGAATTTGTAACTGTATCCAAAGAGAGAGAGGATAGAGAGTCAGGGTGAGGAAGGGTGGAATAGTAGAAGTAAGGGAAGAGGGAGTTATGGAGTGCAGATTGCAACAGAGGGAGGAGGAACATTTTGGAGAGGACTGGATGGAAAGAGTAGGAAGGGAGAGAGAGAAGGATAGAAAGTGATGGTCCGAGAGGTGGAGGGGGGTGACTGTGATGTCCGATGTTGTGGTGGTGCGGGTGAAGATCAGGTCCAGAACATTGGCCACTTTGTGAGTCGGAGAAGAGCAGTTGAGGGTGAGGTCAAATGCTGTCAACAGCAGAAGGATGCAGGAGGAATGCAGCTTGTCTGATGGAAGGTTGAAATCTCCAAGGAGAATGAGTGGATTTCCTTCAATGGGGAAATGACTGAGGATGATGTTGAGCTCATCAATGAAGTGATCTAGGGAACCTGGAGGGTGGTAGATGACAATGATCAGAAGTTTGGTGGGGAAAGACACTGTAATGGCATGAAATTCAAAAGAGGAGATGGAAAGTGGAGTGAAACGCCACTCTGGAGACATTAGTAAACCTGTGCCACCATCCCTGCCGAGACGCCTCGGAGAACGTGTGGATGAAAAGGCAGAGGACAGGGCAGCCGGAGTCACTGAGACGCCTCGGAGAATGTGTGAATGAAAAGGCAGAGGACAGGGCAGCCGGAGTCGCTGAGACGCCTCGGAGAATGTGTGAATGAAAAGGCAGAGGACAGGGCAGCCGGAGTCACTGAGACGCCTCGGAGAATGTGTGGATGAAAAGGCAGAGGACAGGGCAGCCGGAGTCACTGAGACGCCTCGGAGAATGTGTGGATGAAAAGGCAGAGGACAGGGCAGCCGGAGTCACTGAGACGCCTCGGAGAATGTGTGGATGGAAAGGCAGAGGACAGGGCAGCCGGAGTCACTGAGACGCCTCGGAGAATGAGTGGATGAAAAGGCAGAGGACAGGGCAGCCGGAGTCGCCGAGTTCTCAGGAGTGATCCATGTTTCTGTCAGAGCCAGGAAGTGCAGGAAGTGGAGGGATGCTAATGCTGAGATGAAGTCAGCCTTCTGGACAGCAGATTGGCAGTTCCAGAGCCCTCCTGCCACCACGATATGTGATGGTGTGAAGCGTTGTGAGTCAGTGAAGTTGCTGAGATTGCGACGTCTATGATTGTGTCGAGGAGATCTGTGGGATATGTGGACAGGAATTGTGAAGCACATTTCAGATACTTGATTTATGGATGTATGAGATAAAGGATTAAGATAGTATGAGAAGATAGCTGAGTTTGTGAAGTCCTGTAGGTGAGATGTAGATGAACTGATTGAGAACACCACCAAATCTTCTCCAGATGTTAAGTCGTCCTAATTTAACTCAGTTCAATAAGTGCTGAGCCCACCCCTCAATTCACACCTAAGGTCAGGTGGGAAACTACACCTGTAGTGAGTAATTACCGCTACCAAGCAACTAACAATTAGGTTTAGACAACAAGCCTTGAATTTCACAGAATCTAAGACAAAAGTAAATGAACTCAAAGCCTACCTTAACCAACCAGATGATAATCCAACGAGACAAACCAAAGCACCAGACAACACGTGCCTTGTGTAAGTGAGTGACAGGGCCCGTGTGGCATGAACCTAAAGTGTTGTGAATGTTTAGTTTGTTACGGAAGCCTGTGAGGCTCAGAGTAACAGAGGTACAAAGAGCCTCCCACCTGTAATTGTTCACACAC
>NC_137506.1:2055000-2070000 GCF_041902795.1 Electrophorus electricus | reverse complement strand
ACTCATTTCTAGTGGGACTAGGGTCACACACAGATTGGTCTTGTTCACCAGCACATGTCTCCAACTCAAGGTCTTGCCATCATCCCTCTTAGCAAAATTCACCTCAGTATTCCTTGTGTAGACATTATTAGAACAGATGTTTACAGAACGGGTGGCAACACACAGGGGTGTGTGTTTGACAGGTGACATTTCTTAAGAAGACAGGATTAGTCAGTGTCAAACTACTTGTGAGTGTGTATGTATAAGAAAGAATGAGTTCACACAAAACAGAAAAAAAATATTGGCTCAATAAACACTTATAATGCAATTCTAAGTGCAGCTGTTGTATGTAAAGTTCCCAAAGACTTCCAGTTGAAGTGTTTTGAATCAATGTGATTTAATCAATGTGATTTAATCAATGTGGTTTCCTGTGTTGGAAATGATTGTGAGCAGTCAACCACGCACTATAGATGTGGTAAACAAAGATTAGGTTAAAAACGATGACATAAGAGCTCTGAGACCACGCCCTCAGCCCGTCTACCCATGGGCATTGATTATCACTTTCCCAGCCCGTCAGTCTTGACCTTCCTGCTCAGGATTAATGGCTGTATCTAATGAGCTTTCATAGAAATGAGAAGAATCAATAACTTCCTCACAAACTGAGTCGGGCCAGTGACTTCTGATTCTGTCCTAGTGCTCCAGCCAAGTTGTAGTGCTCCAACACATGCTAGTCATGTGGTTGGTATTCTACAGCCCCTGGGTACCTGGGAGGTTGGGATGAAGATTGGAACAAACATATTTGTGCACGCTGAAGTTCATGACACCCGTGCACTCGTCCAGAACAGCAAACCCTTTCGATGGTGCAGCGGCCGGACGTGTGGTATCGGCGCTGGAGAAAATAGCTTCGGTAAAAATCTGTGCGCCGAGTTTGGGTTTTCATGGCCGGCTGTTAAACGGTGTGCAGTGTTTAACACTCAGCTTTCATGGGCAGAATTCACATATCCCCTAGAGCCATTCTCTGGGTGGTAAAAAAAAAATTCATTTCTTTCTTTAATTGAATTTATCATTTCATGGAGCTGAAATGAGAGTTTAACTGTGGTTCAAGTAAATTGGGTAATTTTTTTTTAACATTCCTCAACACTTTTCCAAGTGATTATGGCTCAATCTAAGGTCCAGTTATGCGTGTTAAGTCTTTCCTCCTGCAGACATGGAAGCTATGGAATGTCTCCAAGCACATAACATGTCGTCTTAGTGCCCAAATTGAATTTTGTGAGTTAGTTAATATCATATCTACTCACCTTCACACCGAGAGAGAGAGTGCTGTCTGTCATCATCAATGCCAGCAGGGTAGGGTACTGCCTGGCAGCCCAAACCTAGACAGGAGCGATTGAAGTTTAAGTTTAAGCCCCTTGCTAAGGAGCCCAACAGCAGCAACCCAGCAGCAGGGCTTGAACCAGCAATCTCCCAATCACAAGTCAAGCTCCCTAACCACTGAGCCACCACTACCACAGAGACCGAGACTGATGTCTGTGGACTGGTATCTGTCCCATAACCTAACATCCTCTTAAATGCTACCCGGGTGGTATACCTGACACACCTGTGTACACATAGACATGTAAATTCCGATAACCCCCCCACACAGGATTCTGAAATAAACGAGATCATTCATGCCTACACAATCATGTTTGCTTAATAAATACCTCAATTGATTTGACATTTTTCAAAGTAATAATGGATTTGACTGCCTGGCCAGTACTAGTTGTTTGGTTCTGTAGAGAGAGAGGACCCCAGAAGACCTGACATATGCACACAGTTACTTACTGAAGAAGGTCTGTCTCGCACACTGAAAGGTTTCTCTTAACCTCTCCCACTTTCTTTACAAGCTGGGGTCAGAGTGTAGGGTCAGTTTTTGTATGACAGAGGGTTAAGGGTCTGCAGGATAGAGGTGGGGTTCAAACCCAACACCCCCATGGGTAGCCCAGGCTCCTAGCCACTAGGCTAGCACTGGCCTCAGCCCCTCATCATCAAACATATGTACATACAGGAGCGTTCTCATGTTGGAGCGCATCAAAAGGTGGTGCTTTTTCAGCATGGGAGACTCTTTCTCCTCCACTTTGAAAAATTCACAGAGATTTTGTAAACATTTCAGCAGACTGAGGGGATTCTTTTCAGGGGTTTGAGATCAGCTGACTGAGGGGACGCTTTTTAGGTGTTTGATATCAACTGACTGAGGGGACTCTTCTCAGGGGTTTGATATCATTTTAATCTGCAGGGTGCCTTAGGGGCTTGAATTTAGCTGCATCCAGAAATGTAAGGATCTTTGTTGCATGTTTATAAACAGAGGGATTCAGCCTAATTCTGCCCTGCACACGTTGGTTGCTGTTTTCCTTTGGACTTTAAGAGTTGAACTCCAGAATTCAGCATGTAGGGTTTCTGTTAGGAGTTTGTCCCACCTGGTGGAGCTGTGCTAACTGAGTGGAGCCACACCCCACTCCCATATAGCACAGTGGGCTGGATCACCCTGTCAAATCATTTACCCCAGACTGTGACGGGAATGTCGATGTTGTGAAACTTCCTCCTGCTTGTGAACAGTTTGAGCGTTCTCATTTAGTGCATTCACTTCCAGGTTGAGGACGAGGTAAGTGCACTGCTGCAGGTGCTCCAGAACAGTGCTGCCCACAGTGAACTGGTACCTGTGGTCCCCACATCTGGGCTTTTTTTCTGGAAGACCAGAATATTTGTCTTCTCAAGGTCCAGTCCTGTCAGTACCGCTGCAGCAGGTCCAGGTGCTGCTGTAGCCCCTGTGCACAGGTCGGCCTGCAAAACTGTTCCAGCTGCTCCAAAGACGTTAAACCGTGTAGGACTGAGACCACAGCCCTGCCTCGCTCCGCCTTTCTGAGCGAAGAATTCTGTATGTCTGTCGCCAGTTCGTACAGCACGAACCCAGTTTGTTTTTGGGAATACATTGATTTGATGACATCATACACTTTACCCACGATTCCACTCTGTAGGAGTGTGTAATACACCCCCCACCCCCACGCCAAATAGAGACAAACCTCTTCATGAAATCTACAAAACTGGTGAAGATGATGTTTTCTGATCAGGGTGTGTGAAGTGTAGTAGTGGTCAGTACTTTGACTCGTGCTCGGGACACTGTGTTCGTTAAGGAAGGACAGACTTCTGTTGGTTAAAATGATTTTAAAAGTTCCCCCAGATTACTGCTCACACGGACATCTCTGTAATGGTTCGGGTCCGGTTTGTCTCCGCTCTTACGAATTGGGTTCACATGTCCTTGGCTCCAGACCTCAGGAAGACAGCCTGCAGTCAGGACCAGGGTGAGGAGTGTGAGCGCAGCAGTGCTACACAGGAGGCTTATTTGGGTTTGAAAGATCGTAGTTGCAGAGCCAAATTCTTCCTGTCTTATGGCATAATCGAGGGGGTTTTGATTGACCTTTGTGGAGCAAATGTAATTTATGTTTCATCAACTCATAATTGGGATTGAGGTCTTTTTGAGGGGTTTCTTTGTGAAGCCATTTGTAATGTCTGTTCCACATTACACCGTATTCTACAACTATGGCCTGTGGTTCTGTTGTGACCAAACTCTTCCACAGTTCCCACAACTGATTTTGTCTTAGAGTTTTGTTAGTACAGTTTAGTTTTCTCAGCTGGGCTGATTCTTTTTATTGTTCTAGAATTTCACAGTATTTCTCTCTCAGATCTGGGTCATCTGGTTGTCTGTGTTTCAGGTTTGAAGGTTTTCCACGTTCTTTTTGGAGAGATTTGCGTTCCTGATCGAACCGTTTCTCTTTCCCCGAAGTCTTTATTTTCCTTTTTGTCTTTTGAAGGTCGGCTGTGTTTGCTGCTTTTCAGAGAACACTGTCGATTTCAGTGACGGCGCGGTTAATGTTGCTCCTACTCTGTTCCAAACTGGTAATATTGAAGTTAGAGATTTTGGTGACTATCTCAAAGGAATTAAGCACATGGGTGAATTTGTCCTGGCCGTCCAGGACCTGTCTGTAGATCCCGTGGAGCGAGTGCAGTTTGGGGTGGTTTGATGGCCTGAGATCTACATTAACATGGCTGTGGTCTGATAGAGGAGATTGTTGCTGGACAGTGAACCATCAATGATGCTGGGGTCCATGTCAATAAAGGTATAATCAAATACATGAAGAGAGGGAGAGAGAGAGAGAGAGAGAGAGAGAGAGAGAGAGAGAGAGAGAGAGAGAGAGTGGGATGATAATTGATTTATATTATGTGGGTCAGTGGATTAATTTTAGTTCTGTCAAAGAACAAAATACAATGTTGGGAATATCAGCTAGCCAAGATCATTGCGGTCAACCATTTTAACACGACTGTCTGTCTGTCTTACTTTCTTTCTAAGTACAGCACAAGAAAATGTTATTATTAAGGTTCCAAATAAAAACATTTTGCAGAATCTGTTTTTGGCAGCTGAACGCATAGATGTAAAAATCCCTGTTTGTAAGCATACGTGATGGCGCACCATCAAACACGGCCGTGATGTCGAGCGTGGCGCCCAACCTGGCTGTTGTTAACCCAGCGTGTGCTGATCGATAGTGAGGAAGTGCTTCACTCGTGTGCTAAGTACCGCTGGTCTCCTCAGCACTACGGAGATGGATTGATCTGGGTGGAAACACGTGAGGCCAATATTTTGAGAAGTGATTTGTGTGTGTGTGTGTGTGTGTGTGTGTGTGTGTGTGTGCGTGTGCGCGACAGTGTACGTGTGTGCCCATGTAAGAGAGAACGCTATTTTGTGTGTAATTTTGTGTGAAGAGAGGCTTGCATGTCTATGTTTGTATATGTGTGTAAAACAGAGTCATTTGTGTGAATGTATGTGTGTATTCAAGTTTGTAGTTTGTGTGAAAGTGCATATGTCTAAAGTACAGTGTGTGATTTCCATGAAAATGTGTGTGTGTGTGTGTGTGTGTGTGTGTGTGTGTGCACGTCTCAGTCTCATTTTGCAGGAAATGAGAGGGAAAGGGGCATAAGTGATGTGCAATTTTATTCCTTTTTTCCGAATTCGGCTTCCATTGATTGAAGTGTCTGTTTTGTGTGTGTGTGTGTGTGTGTGTGTGCTGAAATGTGTTTCTGATTATATAAGGACCTTACGCTCTCTGTCTATACGGAGGACACAGAGGAGTCTTCAGAGCTTTTAACATAATTAATAAGATCTCACCTCAAACAAACAGCCACACACAGAAGAGTGATCTGAGCTCATTGCCTTTGTCACGGGTTTCAACACTCCCCTCCGCTCAGAAAGTCGCGTCACGCACGACAGGTGAGATAACGCAGCTTCCGGGAATACCACTCACCGACGTCTTTGAATTCCAGTGCTCTCGCCGGTGCAGTGCAGCCACGCCGAAAAACGATTTACGAAGCCAAAATATTATCTTACAGATTGTATGTGTAATTATGCAGATCTTCCCGGTGTTTGTGCTGTGATCTAAATGTTCCACTTTAGCGTAAAATCCCGGAGTCTGTAAACATTCGACTGCGTGATCTCTGGGAAGCCTCCGAGTCTCCACACAGTATAGAAATGACTCCTGTTAGCAAACCCAAAAGATCTTGATAGCTGCATTCTGCTTTACTCATGAGCCTTACTCTGTTGGACTTAAGTGAAGCTTCAGATACCATTAGTTGTAATTTCGTCCAGGAAGGACAGTCTTCTGCAGGTACAACTGGACTTGCTCATGAACAGATGACCGCGTATTTCACGGGTAGAGAACAAAACAAATGATCTCTCAGCACCGAGACTCAGTCTTGGCTCAGACATCCTGCGCTGGCTCTCTGGAAAACAATGAATTGATTTTAAAATTGTCATGAGCATAGAATGTGCCGGAAAACAAATGTAGGTCTCCAACTGAAGAGTTTAATGAAAGTAACGAAACAGAACCGAATATAAAAATGCACCAACAACAACTAAAAACTGCCAACGTAACCTCACTGGCCGACAAAGTCATACAAACACAAATGGCTTGTAAAGAGAACAACATAACAGCACACAAGTGGTGCAGATACTGTGGCCAAACACTCACCACCTGAGTGAGATGTGGTGCTAAACCAAAACAAAGAGCACGTGCAACAGAAAACGCATCGTAAACAAAAAGCCATGTGCCACGCCACCACTGCCTGAGTGAGGCATACACACACACACACCCACACACACACCCGGCAGAGCAAAGAGTAGTATGGGGTGAGCAGTAGGCTCTATGTCCACAGAAGCTGGGGCACAGAAGACCCTGTGCCATGCAGGGCCAGGGGCACATCGAGCACTTCACTTCCACAGCGCAGGGTGGCCATCCTCCTTCTGCCCTTCTAACCCTTCTAACCCCTCGAACTGCCCTTCTAACTGCCCTTCTAACTGCCCCTCTTCTGCCCTTCTAACTGCCCTTCTAACTTCCCCTCTAACTGCCTTTCTAACTGCCCTTCTAACCCTTCTATATGCTCCTCTAACTGCCCCTCTAGCTACCCTTCTAACTGCCCTTCTAACTTCCCCTCTAACTGCCTAACTGCCTTTTTAACCATTCTAAATGCCCCCCTAACTGCCCCTCTAACTGCCCTTCTAACCCTTCTAAATGCCCCTCTAACTGCCCCTCTAACTGTCCTTCTAAATGCCCTTCTCAGTCAGCGTTCCCCTTCAGAACATTACTCTGCTGGGCTCCTCATGAAAATAGTACTTGACAAGTAATCAGAAGGTTGCCAGTTCAAGTCCCACCACTGCCAAGCTGCCACTGTTGGGTCCCTGAGCAAGACCCTTAACCTCAATTACTCAACTTGTACTCAGTCATAATTGTAAGTCACTTTGGATAAAAGCATCAGCTAAATTTCGTAAATGTAAAAACTCTGTTGTGGTCAGTATTTATTAGCTTAAACCACGGTCATCCTGGGGGATGGCAGACAGGTGTGTGTTTCGGAAACAAAGGTCTTAAAGTGAGGTGCTCAGGGAGGCGTGAGGGGCATTTCTTTATTCTCCGTGACAGAGCACACAGAGGAGGTTGGGGGCAGCTGGCAAACACACACCGGCACAACACAGACGCCACGACACAGCAGAGCGGCAGGAACACTCAGGTTGTCGTGTTGAACGTGGTGTTGAGGAGCGATGTGTAGGGACAAACCGAAGAGACAAACAAGGCCCAGCGCACATGGTCAGGAATCAGGGGGTGGGGAGAAGGGCAAGCGTGTGTGTGTGTGTCTGTGTGTCTGTGTGTGTGAGTGTGTGTGTGTGAGTGTGTGTGTGTGAGTGTGTGTGTGTGTGTGTGTGAGTGTGTGTGTGTGTGTGTGTGTGTGCGTGTGCGTCTGTGTGAGTGTGCGTGTGTGTGAGTGTGTGTGAGTGTGTGTGTGAGTGTGTGAGTGTGTGTGTGTGAGTGTGTGTGTGAGTGTGTGTGTGAGTGTGTGTGTGTGTGTGTGAATGTGTGAGTGTGTGTGTGTGTGAGTGTGTGTGTGTGTGTGTGAGTGTGTGTGTGTGTGTGTGTGTGTGTGTGTGTGTGTGTGTGTGAGTGTGTGTGGTGCGATGTGCTCAAGCAGTACAGTCCACATGAGCACACATAGTCAGAGACAAGTTGTTGACATATGGGGTCTAAAGGGGAAATTGAATGGGGCGCATATGGAGCTCGTCCATGCGCTTCTGAGGAGCCCACCGCAGTGGCACGGCGGTAGACGCTGATCCAGGTTCGGTGGCACAGCGGTAGACACTGATCCAGGGTCGGTGGCACAGCGGTAGATGCTGATCCAGGGTCAGTGGCACGGCGGTATTCAGGGTCAGCGGCACGGCAGTAGATGCTGGTCCAGAGTCGGCGGCACAGCGGTAGATGTTGATCCAGGGTCAGTGGCACGGCGGTAGACGCTGATCCAGGGTCAGTGGCATGACGGTAGACGTTGATCCAGGGTTGAGGCTGCGTGGGAATCCCCTGGTGATTCCGTCTGTCAGGTGGGCAATAGAGCCAGACCTCCTACACTGTTAGGAGTGAACCAAGTTGGGTTAAAGACGTTTACACTGGTAGGACGGACTCTGGGTAGATTATACCAGTTCATTTTAGTGGACTCATCTCTAGATTAAACACATCTCTAGATTAGGCACATCTCTAGATTAAACACATCTCTAGATTAGGCACATCTCTAGATTAGACACATCTCTAGATTAAACACATCTCTAGATTAGGCACATCTCTAGATTAGACACATCTCTAGATTAGGCACATCTCTAGATTAGACACATCTCTAGATTAAACACATCTCTAGATTAGACACATCTCTAGATTAAACACATCTCTAGATTAGGCACATCTCTAGATTAAACACATCTCTAGATTAGACACATCTCTAGATTAAACACATCTCTAGATGAGGTGTTAGTGGACCAACGCTGGCCAGCGATTGGGAACAGTGATACTGGCAGCTTGCTGTCACAGTCCATAATTTCCTGTTTTGTGAAGTCAGTGGGTCAGTCCGGCTTGCTCTTTGTGCTGGATGTGAGCGAGGCCGCAACCTCTCTGTTAATGTTCCCTCAGAACAGCTGCGTTAACGCAGTCCGCCCTGTTATCACCGCATGGAAACTGAAGGGTAGCACCCACTGGCTAAGCATTACTCTCTCCCTCTCTACCACTACTCACTCTCTCTCTCTCTCTAACACTTCTCTCTCTCTCTCTCTCTCTCTCTACCACTACTCTCTCCCTCTCTACCACTACTCACTCTCTCTCTCTCTCTAACACTTCTCTCTCTCTCTCTCTCTCTCTCTACCACTACTCTCTCCCTCTCTACCACTACTCTCTCTCTCTCTCTCTCTACCACTACTCTCTCCCTCTACCACTACTCTCTCTCTCTCTCTCTCTACCACTACTCACTCTCTCTCTCTCTCTCTCTACCACTACTCACTCTCTCTCTCTACCACTACTCTCTCCCTCTCTACCACTACTCTCTCTCTCTCTCTCTCTACCACTACTCTCTCCCTCTCTACCACTACTCTCTCTCTCTCTCTACCACTACTCTCTCTCTCTCTCTCTCTACCACTACTCTCTCTCCCTCTCTACCACTACTCTCTCTCTCTCTACCACTACTCTCTCCCTCTCTACCACTACTCTCTCTCTCTCTCTACCACTACTCTCTCTCTCTCTAACACTACTCTCTCTCTCTAACACTACTCTCTCTCTCTACCACTACTCTCTCCCTCTCTCTCTCTACCACTACTCTCTCTCTCTCTACCACTACTCACTCTCCCTCTCTACCACTACTCTCTCCCTCTCTACCACTACTCTCTCTCTCTCTCTACCACTACTCTCTCTCTCTCTCTACCACTACTCTCTCTCTCTCTCTACCACTACTCTCTCTCTCTCTACCACTACTCTCTCTCTCTCTAACACTACTCTCTCTCTCTACCACTACTCTCTCTCTCTCTAACACTACTCTCTCTCTCTAACACTACTCTCTCTCTCCCTCTCTACCACTACTCTCTCTCTCTCTCTACCACTACTCTCTCTCTCTCTACCACTACTCTCTCTCTCTCTAACACTACTCTCTCTCTCTACCACTACTCTCTCTCTCTCTAACACTACTCTCTCTCTCTAACACTACTCTCTCTCTCCCTCTCTACCACTACTCTCTCTCTCTCTCTCTCTCTCCCTCTCTCTACCACTACTCTCTCTCTCCCTCTCTCTACCACTACTCACTCTCTCTCTCTCTCTCGCTAACACTACTCACTCTCTCTCTCTCCCTCTCTCTACCACTACTCTCTCTCTCTCTCTCTAACACTACTCACTCTCTCTCTCTCCCTCTCTCTACCACTACTCACTCTCTCTCTCTCTAACACTTCTCTCTCTCTCTCTCTCTCTCTCTCTCTCTCTTTACCACTACTCTCTCTCTCTCTCTCTCTCTCTCTCTCTCTCTCTCTCTCTCTCTCTCTCTCTCTACCACTACTCACTCTCTCTCTCTCTCTCTCTCTCTCCCTCTCTCTACCACTACTCACTCTCTCTCTCTCTCTCTCTCTCTCTCTCTCTCCTCTCTTTCTCCCTCTCCCTCTCTATCTGAAAGGATAAACTCCAAAAGCCAACTGAACAGTCTCATGAAATTGCATCTGCGATCCCTTCACGTACTAGGCACCAGCTCGGCTGTGAGAGATCATAGCCGGGAACGCTAACAGTGACTATGAGGTGGGGTCATGTGACTGATATCATGTGACTGACATGGTCAGCATGGTCTCAGACCAGCAGTGTATTGGTGTTTAAGAGGAAGGTGGAGCTGGAGGGGTTCAAACATTCAAAGGCTGGTTTATTCTGACATGAGGTAACTGGGCTGATTCATTTTAATTACTGTAAATTGTGGGGATTCTCCTAAGATAACCATAATGCATGTTTGTCAGGAAGGTACAGGCTCCTGTGGAAAGACTTCTAATTCTCTGGTATCAGACATTTAATAGCTTAATTCTTAAATTTGATCACATTCACTGTGAAGGGTCTGAGATCAGATTCACTGTGGAGGGTTTGCATTGCTCTGGAGTTTATCTGTCTGATAAAACATCACTGTAATTGATTAGTATGAATTGGTGTGATTGATGTGATTAGTGTAAATTAGTGTGAGTGGTGTGAGTGGTGGGACTGGTGTGATTGGTGTGAGTAGTGTGAGTGGTGTGTGTGGTGTTTAGTAGTGTGAGTGGTGTGAGTAACCTGAACTGCTGAATAACAAAACTATATGTGATCGGATGATCTGAATGGTGATGATCAGAACTTGTTCTGGTTGTGTGTGTGCGTGTGTGTGTGTGTGTGTGTGTGTGTGTGTGTGTGTGTGTGTGTGTGTGTGTGTGTGTGTGTGTGTCTACCACTCCTGAGCTCTGATAAAACACCTTATGTGTCTGCTAATACCCCAAACTGACCAGTGATCAGCTCCCTGCTCACATCCTGTGCTGTAAGAAACCTTGTTGATGCATTAAACTGACCAGTGATCAGCTGTAGGAAACACTCCAAACCTGTCTGCTGACATTATTGCCATCCATTACAGAATTTCTACTACACTTATTGCATAGATAGGAACTGTACCATTATATTATTTCTCCCTATTTCTCTCGGGTTTCTCATATTATCTTAGTGCTTTCTCTTGTTTTCTCTCATAAACAGTACCTGAAATAACCACCTGAGCACAATGCCCAGACTATCAGGGATCTGGGTATCATTTTATTTGTAGCATGAGAATCAATAACTTTTATATATTTATTTGTTTACGAGAGAGTCGGCTTTGATGTTTCAGGTTTTTTTTTTCCTAGAACAGTCCCATATAATTGACTCATAACTGGCTAAGCAGTTTTGCGAATGAACCCATGCCTACTACACGTCCTGCTTGCTGGAGTGCTCGTGAGCCTCAGGGGGGCTTGTGTGAGTTGCCAGATTTGCGTTTGTCTGGTAGTTGAGTGGAGACATGCCTCAGGGGAAAGGGGACAAACATTTTGTGGTGGATGTAGTTGTAACAGGATGTGCGTGCCTACTGGTGAGGACGTTACAGGAACAAACCCAGCGGAGGCGACGCGGCTGGGACCGAAACTGTAGTCAAAGTTCTGGAACTTAAGTCTTAATTCTTCAAGTCACTGTAAGAACTAAAGTCTTAATAATTAAACAAATTTTAAGAACAGACTTAACTGATTTAAACCAGTAAGACATTTTAAACTCTGTTTCTGTTCAGTTCACAGGTGGTAGGCCCAACGCACTCTAAAAGCATTACAGAGATACTCGTCTGTAGCCGTGTGACCTTCCAAATCAGATAAGCAAAGCTTTGCACATTTCACTAGTGCATATTAAAACACGCAGGGCCAAATTAATGACACTACCATCAAATTGAACGCACCGTTAACAGCATATAGTGGCACTTCCAAACGTTTCCGCTTTCATAAATGTGCAATTCCAGTGCATTTTCCCATCTGTGTGATATATATGGTGCTAAAACACTGTTCTGGAAAATGTCTTCTGAACCCGTCTGACAGTAAATGTCCCGGTAAGAGGTTGATGTGGATTAGACGTGGATGCAGATCATTGACAGAATTCCACACATGAATCTGAGTGATTGACAAATTAATTTCCAAGGCACGTTTTAGGTCTATTTTTAGTGAGTATGATTGCAACAAGATTTGCAGCAGTTGGAGTAGTGGCACACAGACTGAAGAGAGATACAGTCTGCTACTCTGCCATGAGTTCGAAAATCTGACGTCACCAACCCACACTCAGCGCATCAGCTGCCGTCTTGGTGAAAATTACAAATGCATGTATTTAAGTTTTCAACACACTGCTGGTCTCGCAACAGGGGTTAGGGAGTCCTATGTCTTTTGGCGTGGGCTGTTAATATGCATGACCTCATTATTGTGCTGATTTTGATTGACTTTCCCCTTTGGAGCAGGTGTATTTAGCACAGTGCTAAGTTTCCATACAGGTGCTATTATCACCATGGTAACTTTATGAATAAGAATGAAATGCCATGTTAGTTTTTGCTTGGCATAACATGGTTAGCGTCAATTTTATGAATCTGAGCTACATTGTTTTACCATGATATAATAAATATTTTAAGAAATAGCTTAAGGAATTTATTGTATTCTTGAATGTTCGCTATCTCTCTCTCTCTCTCTCTCTCTCTCTCTCTCTCTCACTCCACTCTGTCTCTCTCTTTTTCTCACTCCTCTTTCTCTTCTTTCACTCTCTCTCTCTCTCTCTCTCTGTCTCTCACCCCCTGTGCTTATTTTCTGCTCTGTCCAACAGCTACTAAGACTCTGTGTCCATTCTCTTATGGTCTCCATGGTTACCATACATCTGCCATTTAACACACTACTCTCTCTCTCAGGGAACTTTTTCTTGTCTGTTTTCCTGTGAAACCCTTTACCGTGTTGGTAATAGCACCGAGCGCCTTTACCGTGTTGGTAATAGCACCGAGCGATGCCGGCCTCACACCTTTCTCCTGTCCTCCTTAATAACAATATGTGCCTTTTTCAAGAGACAGTCAAAAGAACAAACATTAAGGGTAACAGACATGTCTAGTTTCAGTGTGTCGCAAGAGGACCCATGGACACGTGCGGTGCATGTGCAAAGCTGAACTCAATGTACTTGTACTAACTGTTTTTTTTATAACATTGTCTCTCATTCTCTTGACCATAGTTTATTTCTCTCTCTCTCTCTCTCTCTCTGTGTGTGTGTGTGTGTGTGTGTGTGTGTGTGTGTTTTTGTCATTCTGGAGATGACTCTATACAGTTATTGATTTATTTTATCTTGATGTCGGCTTTTATGTTCTACATGGTGACAGCACCTACATATGTGGTTCCATCCTGCATAGCAGCCTGAATCTCTACGCTATAACACAGCTTTACACTATAACTCAGTTCTATGCTATAACACAACTCTACACTATAGCACAGCTCTACACTATAGCACAGCTCTATGCTATAACACAGCTCTACACTATGATACAGCTCTATGCTATAACACAACTCTACACTATGATACAGCTCTATGTTATAACACAGCTCTACACTATGATACAGCTCTATGCTATAACACAACTCTACACTATAACACAACTCTACACTACAACACAGCTCTACGCTATAACACAGTTCTACACTATAACACAGCTTTACAGTATAGCACTGCTCTATGCTATAGAACAGCTCTATGCTATAACACTGTTCTACTCTATACCAAAAGCTCTACACTACAACACAGCTCTTCACTATACCCCAGCTTTATACTATACCACAGACCTACACTATAACACAGCTTTACAGTATAGCACAGCTCTATGCTACAGAACATCTCTACACTATAACACAGCGTACCACAACTCTACTCTACGCTATAGCACAGTGCTACACTATAACACATCTCTACACTATAATAAAGCTCTACAGTATAATACAGCTCTAGAACAGCTCTATGCTATAACACTGCTCTATGCTATACCACAGTTCTACACTATTGCACAGGTCTACACTATTGCACAATTCTACACTTTAACACAACTCTACACTATAGCACAGCTCTACACTATTGCTCAGCTTGACGCCATAACACAGCTCTACACTAGACCACAGCTCTACACTATTGCAGTTCTGTACTACATCACAGCTCTATGCTATTGCACAGTTCTATGCTAAAAACAGTGCTACACTATAACACAGCTCTACACTATTGCACAGTTCTACACTATTGCACAATAGTACACTACAACACAGCCCTACACTATAACATAGCTCTACACTGTAACACAGCTCTACGCTATGTCACAGCTCTATGCTATAACACAGCTCTACACTATAACACATCTCTACGCTATACCACCAGTGCTACACTATAACACAGCTCTACACTATTGCACTGTTCTACACTATTACACATTTCTACATTACAACACAGCTCTACACTATAAAACAGCTTTACACTATATCACAGCTCTAAGCTATATCACAGTGCTACACTATAACACAGCATTACACAACTTTACACTATAACACAGCTCTACGCTATACCACAGCTCTACACTATGGCACAGTTCTACGCTATAACACAGGCTCTACACTATAGCACAGCTCGACGCTATAGCACAGCTCTACACTATAGCTCAGCTCTATGCTATAACACAGCTCTACAGTATAACACAGCTCTATACTATAGCACAGTTCTACACTATAACACAGCTTTATTGCCATAACACAGCTTTTCAGTATAGCATAGCTCTGTGCTATAAGACAGCTCTACACTATAGCACAGCTCTATGCTATAACAGCACTACACTATAACACAGCACTACACTATGACAGCTCTATGCAATAACACAGCTCTACATTATAGCACAGCTCTACACTATAACACAGTTCTATGCTACAATACAGCTCTACACTATAACACAACTCTATACTATAGCACAGCTCTACGCTATAACATAGCACTACACTATAACAGCTCTACACTATAGCACAACTCTACGCTATAACACAGCTCAATGATATAACAGCTTTACAGTATAGCACAGCTCTATGCTATAGCA
>NC_137506.1:2027500-2047500 GCF_041902795.1 Electrophorus electricus | reverse complement strand
CCAGAGGAGAGCATGATTGACTAGCAGGACTTTGATCCCGAAGACGCTGGTGTTGAGAGGAATTTCACAGTGGGATAGACCAAGCCCAGAATGCTCTGGAGCCCAACAGAAAGACCTGGAGAAGGTTTGTGTGCCTTCAGATCCTTCAGGAAGTGTGGAAACACTATCAGCAGAGCACATTGAGACCTTGGGGGCGTTTTTAATGTTTCAGCTGTTGGAGACCCTGGTTCGCAAGCAGCCCGAGATTGATGTAAAATGTATAGGAGTGTGTTTCTCAGTGTGATTGGAGGATGAGGGGGAGACAGGGTAAAGTGGAGCACATTGACGACCTGCAGCACATCAACATGTTGGAACTCGTGCACGCACGCACACACACACACACACACACACACACACACACACACACACACACACACACACACACACACACACAGATACACGTCATCTGCTACATTTTCATATTTCCATATTCTGTATTTATTCATTATTCTTTATTAATGTTCTGCAGAAAAAAAATTTGTGTGGGAATAGTACAGTTCCAACGACTTATTTCACCACGCTCCGAGCTTAGAATCGACGCAATTTTCCGTTGCTCGCGAATGAATTATTGAAGGCATTTTGCTGCAGGCTGTTAGGATAAACTTGAAGGCCTCACTATTTTAGTTTCAGCTGACTGTACAGCGCTAGCCGTGGAACTTTTAATGACGTTGCAGTCGCGCTGAGGCACTCCTGCAGTACGGCATCTCCCGTAGATTACCAGCTCCTCTTCCACGTCGCGAGCAACTGGTGGTCATGGAGACGGCCCCGGCTGGCACTATTCTGAGCATGTGCTCGAGAGGAATCTGGACGTGATAATAAGACGCCGACACGGAATTCTTTGACTTTGAATATTATCACCAGTCAAACTGCAGATAGAACCATGTTTAAATTCAGTTTTTGCAATATGTTGCTTTAACATCTAAAAAGAACACGCTTTTGCACAGTGTGCATTTGCGCGCTACGCTTTTGCGTGCTATACATTTGCATACTGCGCTTTTGCGTGCTATACATTTGCACACTGCACTTTTGCGTGCTATACATTTGCACACTGTGCTTTTGCGTGCTATACATTTGCACACTGTGCTTTTGCGTGCTGTGCATTTGCACACTGCACTTTTGCGTGCTATACATTTGCACACTGCTTTTGCGTGCTATGCATTTGCACACTGCACTTTTGCGTGCTATACATTTGCACACTGCGCTTTTGCGTGCTATGCATTTGCACACTGCACTTTTGCGTGCTATACATTTGCACACTGTGCTTTTGCGTGCTATGCATTTGCACACTGCACTTTTGCGTGCTATACATTTGCACACTGTGCTTTTGCGTGCTATGCATTTGCAGAGGTGTTGCAGGGGGCGTCTGCAGAGCTGCTGCAGGCATTCTGTGTGCGATGTGGCTGAGTGCATATGTACCCACGAGGAGAGGACGCCCATCACTCTCACCGCAGTAGCAGGGAGAGTCACACCCTGCCGTGTGCGCACCCCGCGTGACGGAGGTAGGCTCTTCTCATTGGGCTTGGACTCCGTTGCTCTGCAGTGCTTCATTCCCTCCAGCATCCATCGTCCCCCCACACAGGTGCTCTCCTCTCACTACTCCACTGGGATGGATCTGATCAGCTTCCCAGTATTGACCTGTGTACTCCCATAAACTCTGCTGTTTATCAGTGTGACAGCTGTGTGTGTGTGTGTGTGTGTGTGTGTGTGTGTGTGTGAGACTGTTTTTTATTTGATTGGGGATGGAACTTGAGCTGTATGCATACGTGTTTTGTGGCAAAGGATTATGAGAAATTTGTGTATTCGTGTGTGTGTGTGTGTGTGTGTGTGTGTGTGTGTGTGTATCTAACCCTCCCTATTAACGCGCTGTGAGCCCCATTATCTCTTTCTGACCTTTCCTCAGTAATTACTCAGTCGTCCGTACTGCTCCTCTGGGACTTCTTTTCTGTGTGTGTGTGTGTGAGTGTGAGTGACAGTAATAAAATCTGAGGAGCAGTTAACTTGATCGACTGTATAATAGTTAGGGATATTGAAGATAAAACATTATGTTTACCATGTAACCTTGTGCACCTGATTTGGTTGGTGTGTGCTAAGTGCATCATTGTGAAATGATGTGTATACTGGGCATATCATTATGCACTGGTGTGTGTGCAGGGTGTATCATTGTGAACTGGTGTGTGTGCAGGATGTATCATTGTGAAATGGTGTGTGTGCAGGGTGTATCATTGTGAAATGGTGTGTGTGCTGAGTGTATCATTGTGAATTGCTGTGTGTGCATGGTGTATCATTGTGAATTGATGTGTGTGCTTTGCATATCATTGTGAGCTGGTGTGTGTGCTGGGCATATCAATGTGAATTGGTGTGTGCTGAGTGTATCATTGTGAATTGGTGTGTGTGCATGGATTATCATTGTGAAATGGTGTGTGTACTGGGCATATCATTGTGCACTGGTGTGTGCTGGGCGTATCATTGTGAACTGGTGTGTGTGCTGAGCGTATCATTGTGAATTGGTGAGTGTGCAGGGTGTATCATTGTGAAATGCTGTGTGTGCATGGTGTATCATTATGAAATGGCGTGTGCAGGGTGCATCATTGTGAATTAGTGTGTGTACAGGGCGTATCATTGTGTATCATGGTATTATTCTACTGTGGTATTCTATTGTGGTATTATTCTATCATGGTATTAATTTCTCAGGGTATTATTCTATTGTGGTATTATTCTATCATGGCATTATTCTGTCGTGGTATTAATCTATTGTGGTATTGTTCTGGTGTGCTATTATTCTATTGTATTATTATATCATGGTATTATTCTACTGTGGTATTCTATTGTGGTATTATTCTATCATGGTATTAATTTCTCAGGGTATTATTCGATTGTGGTATTATTCTATCATGGCATTATTCTGTCGTGGTATTAATCTATTGTGGTATTGTTCTGGTGTGGTATTATTCTATTGTATTATTATATCATGGTATTATTCTACTGTGGTATTCTATTGTGGTATTATTCTATCATGGTATTAATTTCTCAGGGTATTATTCGATTGTGGTATTATTCTATCATGGCATTATTCTGTCGTGGTATTAATCTATTGTGGTATTGTTCTGGTGTGGTATTATTCTATTGTATTATTATATCATGGTATTATTCTACTGTGGTGTTATTCTATTGTGGTACTATTCTGTCGTGGTATTATTCTATTGTGGTATTATTCGATCATGGTATTATTCGATCATGGTATTATTCTATTGTGGTATTAATCTATTGTGGTATTATTCTGTCATGGAATTAATCTATTGTGGTATTGTTCTGTCCTGATATTATTCGATCATGGTATTATTCCATTGTGGTATTATTCCATTGTGGTATTATTCTATCATGGTATAATTCTCTCGTGGAGTTATTGTGTCGTGGTGCCTGAGTCTGAACTGCTGCAGTGTGAGCATTAGCTAAGTGGAGTGCTCATCACCCTCCTAGAAGCCTGCCGGAGAGCACCAGTGCAGATCACTGACACAGTCACTGACACAATCATGAATCCGCCAGCACCAAACTCAAAATTCCTATCACAAAAAATGCCCTAATTTTTCATAGTTTGGGGTTTGTAATTTCCCTGAAACTAGGTAATGAATATTATTGATTACATAATTTGTTTACCTCCAGTGATGTTGTTTGTTAAGAAATGCTCTTAGCAGATTTCTGGTATGTGTGAATCAAAACAAGATATACAAGCACTGTATTTAGCACACACATACATTGATGTATTCTGAGGATAATGTGAATGTGCAACCACAGGAAGGTACTTTAACCTGGGCCTGTGAGTGTGTGTGTGTGTGTGTTCACATTAAAGGCAGCCCCATTGAGGATGTAGTTATATCTGTTGGTGTAATGTGACTTGTGGGTGAGTGGGTGTGTGAGTGGGTATGGATGTGGGTGGGTGAGTGGTTGTGGGTGTGGGTGTGGGTGGATGAGTGAGTGTGGGTGTGTGGGTGAGTGGGTAAGTGGGTGTGAGTGGGTGAGTAGGTGTGTGTGTGTGGATGTGGGTGAGTGGGTGTGTGTGTGGATGTGGGTGAGTGGGTGTGTGTGTGGATGTGGGTGAGTTGGTGTGGGGGTGAGTGGGTGTGTGAGTGGGTATGGATGTGGGTGGGTGAGTGGTTGTGGGTGTGGGTGTGGGTGGATGAGTGAGTGTGGGTGTGGGTGAGTGGGTGTGTGAGTGGGTATGGATGTGGGTGGGTGAGTGGTTGTGGGTGTGGGTGTGGGTGGATGAGTGAGTGTGGGTGTGGGTGAGTGGGTGTGTGAGTGGGTATGGATGTGGGTGGGTGAGTGGTTGGGGGTGTGGGTGTGGGTGGATGAGTGGGTGTGGGTGTGTGGGTGAGTGGGTAAGTGGGTGTGAGTGGGTGAGTAGGTGTGTGTGTGTGGATGTGGGTGAGTGGGTGTGAGTGGGTAAGTTGGTGTGGGGGTGAGTGGGTGTGGGTGTTGGTGTGGGTGTACGTGTGGCTGTGGGTGAGGGTGTGGGTGAGTGGCTCAGTTGGTGTGGGTGAGCGGGTGTGAGTGGGTGTGGGTAAGTGGGTGAGCGGGTGTGGGTGAGTGGGTGTGAGTGGGTGTGGGTGAGTGGGTGTGAGTGGGTGTGGGTGAGTGGGTGTGAGTGGGTGTGGGTGAGTGGGTGTGAGTGGGTGTGGGTGAGTGGGTGAGCGGGTGTGAGTGGGTGTGGGTGTGTGGGTGAGCGGGTGTGAGTGGGTGTGTGGGTGAGCAAGTGTGAATGAGTGAGTGGGTGTGGGTGAGTGGGTGTGGGTGAGTGGGTGAGCGGGTGTGAGTGGGTGTGGGTGAGCGGGTGTGAGTGGGTGTGAGTGGGTGAGTGGGTGTGTGGGTGAGTGGGTGTGAGTGGGTGTGGGTGAGTGGGTGTGAGTGGGTGAGTGGGTGTGTGGGTGAGTGGGTGTGAGTGAGTGGGTGTGGGTGTATGGGTGAGTGGGTGTGAGTGAGTGGGTGAGTGGGTGTGAGTGGGTGTGTGGGTGAGCAAGTGTGAATGAGTGGGTGTGTGGGTGTGAGTGGGTGTGGGTGAGTGGGTGTGGGTGAGTGGGTGTGGGTGAGTGGGTGAGCGGGTGTGAGCGGGTGTGGGTCAGTGGGTGTGAGTGGGTGAGTGGGTGTGAGTGGGTGTGGGTGAGTGGGTGTGAGTGGGTGTGAGCGGGTGTGGGTGAGCGGGTGTGAGTGGGTGTGGGTGAGCGGGTGTGAGTGGGTGTGGGTGAGCGGGTGTGAGTGGGTGTGAGTGGGTGTGGGTGAGTGGGTGAGTGGGTGAGCGGGTGTGAGTGGGTGTGGGTCAGTGGGTGAGTGGGTGTTTTCACACTTTACATTCTCCCAAACTCTCCACTATGTTGTAATGAGCAGAGACCCAGCACTCGAGCAAACAAACAGCAAACCCACGCTTCCTTCTCTCCACTACACAGCTTACTAGCGAGGGGAATCAGAAGGACGTTTGCTCGCACGGGTGCAGTGTGCAGATATGCTCGGAGGTATAAAATAAACTTGTTAATCGACACAAGCTCGCGTCTGTGACTAGGCTTTCACTGTGCTACAGATCTGTAATAGCTCCGCTCCTCTGGAGCCGTTGGTAGGAGGGTGGGAGTTCTGAAAGAGACCACGTTTCAAAGAGGCTGAGAGAAGAGTACTGACTAATTATATTAAGATACTGCTCCCAAGACACAGGACAGAAAGTTGAAAAATACATATACAGAAAAATACAGCCAAATACAAATACGAAAAAATACATATACAGAAAAATACAGGAACATACAGAAAAATACATATACAGAAAATATCTCCATACACCATATTTCCAATCACTCTCCATGCAGGTTAGTATTAATGTGGCTGTTTATGTGTAATATTATAATTCCATAATATTGCTCCTAGATAAGCAACACAGTGGTTTATGTAAAGCAGGTTACCCCCTGCTGGTGTTTGTTTAGAATTACAGGATCTGATAAGATAATCTTTGACTAATTAGATCCATAATGCAGTCACACCTTGCTGTATAACGATCACAGTTGGCTCTTGTAATAGGCACATTCATTGCTACAAGGATACCAACCGCTGAATTCTGGTGTGTTAGCGAGACTAGTGGCAGGCGCTTGGCGGAGAATGGTTTTCTTTGCCGGTGGGATTAGCTGGTCCGTGAGCCCCAGATCTGAGAGCTGACCAGGAACCTTCCCTGCTCCATCCCGGCTGAGTTCTTACAGCAGGGTGGGGGAAACAGAGGTAGATTAAGATGCTGAGGTTCCTATTAACCAATCAGACTTAACCAGTGGCTTTGCAAATGAATTTTCATGTCGCCGTGATCCTTTGTTATCTGCGTAATGCGGTAAAGTTGATGTTAATAGTGCACCATTTCCCAGCTGGTACAGATGGCATGTGAGACCCCAGGCAATACCCAGCCACTGGCTTTGTGTAGTTTTCAGCTTTACAACTTTGTCACAATTCTAAATCGCATTCCTAATTGGGTATTATGATACAAATGGCCTCCGCAAACACCCGGCGATCACATTTGGCAAAACTGCTCTTTCATTTGTTATTCCTTGAAGTCTGTGTAACTTGTCCCTATCCAAAGCTACTGCGTGCTGTTGCATATTCACAGCACGGGTTGCAGCGAACAACGACTGCTGAAACCATGCCGGCATCGTGCAGGCCTTCTCTGGGTCAACGCTAACACCGGGAACGGAGCGTGTGCGCGGTTTCTCGCAGGAGCTGGCGTGCAGCAGGCCTGTGCAGGATCTCACAGTGGGTGTCCTGTGGTTTTGTTCCTCTTAGAGGACAGAGATCCCAGAACAGCGTGCATATTATGGGATGCTGTGGGACTGTCATAGTAGTTTTGCGTTTGTCCGGCCTCCTCTGCGTCCGATGGGAGATGAAAGCGAAGCTGGTCCAAAACCAGGACGATCGAGTCCGCTGCGGGTGTGGGTGGGCAGTACGGAGGGGCACGTGGGTGACACACCCCCTCCCGACACCCAGCCTCTGCTCACAGAGGAACTACACTGGTTTGGTCTTCTGATTCAGTCACTGGACTGAACGTCTAAAGAACTTTCATCGGGCATGAAAGATATTTTTACTACATTTCCTTTTGCTATGCCAAACATTGCAGTTTATAAGACGTAGACTAGTCAAAGTCCACAATATTAAATTAATTCAGGGGTCAACTTTGAGCCAGAGATTTGAGCCAGTTCTACTATGAATAACTTAATTTACTGTACCCCATAACACCTTGTTGCTAAACTGCCACATTGTTCCATATAATAATCCACTAGCATTATTCCATATGATAATCTATTGGCATCATTTCTGTCACGGAAGGCTCCCCCGCCCCGATCACGTGGTATGGCCCGCCGCGTGCGGGGGGATTCATACGTGTACTGTTTGTACACTGGGATTGCACACACCTGCACAGGGTTTGCTGTTGAATATCTGTCTGTCTATTAAAACTCCTGTCAGTGTGTGCATCCTTGTTGGTCACTGTCATTACTTATGTGTTAATATCGGTCTCTGTGCAACATCGTAGTAGTCGTAACGTTGGTTTGTGTATTAATGTGTATGTGTAGAGTGTAGAGTCATGCTTACCATAAGTGTTGTGTGAGCCACCTTTGACGTATATGTTTAATGTTAATAGACGTCTTGCACCATCAAGGAAGTCTGTGCGTCCTGCCCCGCGCCCTGTGGCACTCGGTCTGACTACATTATTCCATATCATAATCTACTGGCATTATTCCATATCATAATCTACTGCCACATTAGTCCATATCATAATCTACTAGCATTATTCTATATCATAATCTACTGCCACATTAGTCCATATCATAATCTACTAGCATTATTCTATATCATAATCTACTGCCACATTAGTCCATATCATAATCTACTAGCATTATTCTATAGCATAATCTACTGCCACATTAGTTCATATCATAATCTACTAGCATTATTCTATAGCATAATCTACTGCCACATTAGTTCATATCATAATCTACTAGGATTCGTCTGGAAGTGGGACGGCTCCCCTACCAGACGACAGCCTGTTCCAGCGTGTTTTCCACACGTCGTTGCCAGGCGCTGCTCTCAGAGAAGTAATCAATCCCAGACAGAAACGAGGATGTCTGTTTTCCTTTTTTTCCCATCTTCCTCCCTGCGTTTTTCTAGTGTATGACGGGTAATGGAAGAGATTGGTTTATGTTTGGCCTTCCGGAAGCAGAGCGAGACAGACGGCGTGGGGCCGGCATTTACGGCCCGCGGCGGGGCGGAGCCTCATCTATCTGTCCTGATTGAAATGTCACATTTCCTTCATCTGCCCATCACGTCTTCTTCTCGTCCAAATTCCCTGTCTAACAGGGACGAGGCTGGGCGGCCGTCCCCTCTGCGTTCCCGCACGCCTGCTCCGTGTTATGGATTTTCTGCTTGTGCCTGTGACGTATTTCCACGCGGCGGAGACGGGATCGCTCATAACTCATGGACATAATGCCTGGGCGCATGCACACACACACACACACGCTCACATGCACACACTCACACACACACACACAGATATGCATGCAGCCACTACTAACACTAATGATTCATAATCACCACTAGCCTCAATCGCGCAAATAAGATTGAGGAATCGCTCGTCTAAGCTGTCAGTCTTTCCTTCATTCTTTCTGTCTTTCCCTCCCTCCATCTTTTCTTCTCTCTCTCTCTCTCTCTCTCTCTCTCTCTCTTATCTCTGGGCGACAGAGAAGATGCAGTGTTCACGTGTAACCGCGTGAGCGACACGCAGCTGTTGGTACCCCCCTTGCAGGGTGTCACGTGCAACCTATGGATTCCTCCCAGCTCAGTCAATGAAAGACCAGTGGGACACTCGTCACGTCTGGCGTCCATCTTGTAGATTTCAGAGGACTGGCTCGGGGCCCAAGGCCTGATATTAAGCAAAGCACCTCGTTACGGGAACGTTCCGCATCACAGGCACGAGGAAGGGAGAATTCCAGGCCTTTGATTGCGGCGACATGCCGATGCCTTTATTGCCTGCACTTGAAGTTTGCCTCAGGAATCCCCCACACTGCACAGCGCCGCCCCTGACCGGGGCCGATCAGAAAGGCCATTAGTGGAGGTGTGGCCGCAGACAGCTTGGCAACTCCTAGCTGGAGGACTTCCTGTGATGAGCAGCGTGCCTGAGATCTTAGTTACGCTCTGCTGTGACCTGTCATCTGGACCCAACTTTGAAACCTGTGACGGAGCCGCGTAGTTTATAACAAGCAACGCGGTTCTTCGGTTAAATACGGCGGGTCTCAGCTATCAGCCGCTGTTTGATCCGGGACGCCAGGCTCCGTCATGACCGGAAATCCCAGCATCCCCCTGATAGCTGGTGTTCGAGCTACAAAAAACAGCAGGAGCGGAACGGGCTCGGCAGAACCGGGCTGCGAGCTGGGTTGGGGGGAGATCAATGAAGCCCCCCAAACAGAGACTTCTACCCCACACTCCTGCCTGGACATCCTGGATTTAAGGGTAACTACAGCCTGTATGCTCAGAGACTAGAGTGGTAAAGTTCAGACAATCTTGAATGCGAAAGGACAGTGTGTCTGAAGAGCCTCCTCCTGAACATGAGTGAGTCCTCCACAAATGAAATGAAAGGATTGAAGACAGTTATCACTTAAGGTGCCGTACGTGGTATCTTGACGTGGTTGATATTAATGCAGATGTCAGACTGTCTCACATCTCATTTGGGCAGAAAAATGAAATGTCTCATGAAATACACATCACCAGGTCTCTCCACAGCCGTTCCCCGGCAAGTCACGTGTGACATATTGTAATTGAAGTTATGTGCGTAATAACCCATCACAGAAGTCGGTCCTGCCATGTGCACAGGAGAGAGACTCATCAGAAACTGCAGCCCCATACGGAATCAACAACATGGATGTCGCGGCAAAACCTTCAGATAGCTGCCATCGTCTGCTGATAGTCTCCCAGAGTCTCGTCCTCTAAGCGGATCGCTGTGTATAATCGTAATAAATCGAAGGCCTGAATTCCCAAGGCAGTAGTGGGAAGGAAGGGGAGTGACTTAAACAGACTCCTGGGAGCCACTCGAGTGTGACATCATGGATGCAACAGCTGAGCTTGTCTTAGCAACACAGTATGAGGCAATCGATTGGCTTGCTCTCATGAAAACACGAATCCCAAGTGTTCTAGCGGAAGAAAGAATATGCTAACGAGAGAGAGAGAGAGAGGGAGGGAGGACACATGAATGTATATTTGACTGCACACAGGATCCAGAGGTCCCGCTCTTTCTAGTGTGCGGTGAATGCTCTCATCAGTCTCCTCACAGGGTTAGAGCCCTCCAGCAGGTCTGCTCCAATGTACCGTGAGACACGGCAGCTTCACGCCTACATCCAGGTGATTATCACCTTGCCGCCGTACACGCACCCGTACCCGATGGACTCCAGTGGAGCAGATTTAATTGAACTCAAGCCGGAACCGGTTCTGTTTCGCATGTGTTCTTCTCGAATGTCAGATGAAAATCTCATTTGTCATAACTGCAGCGCTGCGTTTTCTGGGCTGACCTGCGTTGGTCTCCCGCGGAGGGAACCACAGACTGTATTTCTGTGGAGCAAACAGAACCACATGTGCAGTAAATGACATCCGTGTGATGACTGATATTAGTGTCACCACTCATGTGATGATTTGAGTGGTAGAATGAAGCAATACAATGTGCATTCAAATTCATACGCTGTGTGCAGCGCACAGTCTATATGTGTGTGTCTGTGTGTGCGTGTGTGTCTGTGTATGTGTGTGTGCGCGTGTGTGTGTGTGTGTGTGTCTGTGTATGTGTGTGTCTGTGTGTGCGTGTGTGTGTGTGTGTGTGTCCTCCTAGGTAATCATTGATAACAGCTGATTCTGGGGTCTGTTTGCTTTATTGAGTAAATCATTATCAGATCTCCAGCTGTGCTCACTCCTAGAGCATCCCATAGTGATGTCTCACCCTTGGAGTGTCCCATAGTGACATCTCACTCCTAGAGCTCCCATAGTGATGACATGTTTCACTCCTAGAAGGTCCCATAGTGACGACATCTCACTCCTAGAGCGTCTCACGCGTTAACTGATGTTTGTGACCCTTCATTCTCCCATAGTGACGGCATCTCACTCCTAGAGCGTCATCTCACTCCTAGAGTGTCATCTCACTCCTTCACTTCCTCTTGTTGTCTCTCTTTTCCCACCCTCGTGTGCAAATGTCCCATGATAAATGTCCCTAATAGGACACCATAAATAGTCCCCATAATTTTTGTTTGCTAATGGGTCTATTAAAAGAATCCCTGAGCTCACAGAGGACAATCACGTGGGCCTCCTGCGTGTGCTGTCGCAACCCATCTGACGTGAGACGTCGCCACTAAATTGACGTGTCAGTCATGCACAATGCTGTGTGAAGCTACAACACTCTGGCTGTCATGTGGAGAGGCCCGGCTCAGTCCATACTGGATCACGGAGACTCCACGGAATGGCCCAGCTGTGGGATATTCAGGAGGGGCTAACATGGAAGATTTAACAGATGACAGCGATGTAAGATGTTGCGGTTTAACAGGGTAAGAGGAGGGTGGAGATGATGTGAGAAATAGCACGCCGCCCTCACGGAGTCCGGAATGCTTATCACTGAAACCAACGAGTTGTGATGAGGAGCTTCTGCATACAATAAGTCACATCTGTGACTCCCCATTCCCCACATCACTCTGACTCATCTGTGACTCCTCATTCCCCACATCACTCTAACTCGTCTGTGACTTCTTGTTCCCCACATCACTCTGACTCGTCTGTGACTCCTCGTTCCCCACATCACTCTAACTCGTCTGTGACTCCTCGTTCCCCACATCACTCTGACTCGTCTGTGACGCCTCGTTCCCCACATCACTCTGACTCATCTGTGACTCCTTGTTCCCCACATCACTCTGACTCGTCTGTGACTCCTCATTCCCTACATCACTCTGACTTGTCTGAGTCCTCATTCCACACGTCACTCTGACTCGTCTGAGTCCTCATTCCCCACATCACTCTGACTCGTCTGTGACTCCTCGTTCCCTACATCACTCTGACTCGTCTGTGACTCTTCGTTCTCCACATCACTGTGACTCATCTGAGTCCTCGTTCTTGTTCTCCACATCACTGTGACTCGTCTGAGTCCTCGTTCTTGTTCTCCACATCGCTTCATTTCTGTGAGCAAATTTTTCACAAATTTCACATTCTTCATCTGTTGCTTCTTGAGCTCAGATGTGACTTGGGAAATAAAATTCAACAAGATGATCTGGCAAATAAACAAATCCATATTTATTCCTCTCCTCTCTCATTCTCTCTCTCCATCCTCCTCCCCCTCCTCTCTCTCTCTTTCTCCCTCTCTCTCGTTCTCTCTCTTTCCATTCCCCCTCTCATTCTCTCTCTCCATTTCTCCTCTCCCTCTCTCTCTCTCTCTCTCTCTCATTCTCTCTCTTTCCATTCCCCCTCTCATTCTCTCTCTCCATTTCTCCTCTCCCTCTCTCTCCTTCTCTCTCTCGCTCTCTCTCTCTCGCTCTCTCCATCTCTCCATCTCTCCCTCTTTCTCTCTCTCTCTCTCTCTCTCTCTCTCTCATTCTGTTTCTCTTTCCATTCTTCCTCCCTCCCTCTCAGTTCAGTTCAGTAAGCTTTATTGTCGTGGCCATATTCAATAACAGTATTGTCAAAGCAGTATTACAGTAAAACAACATGGGTGAACCTTTACAATTAAGGAAATTAAGAATTCTGTTATAATAAAGAACTTGAAAAGAAACTTTATTTGGAAGTGAAAAGAAAGGAAAATAAATCAATAAGCAGGAGAAAAATAAATAATTAGATAAGTACATAAATGTGTTTATAAACTGGGCAATATAGTCTGTGTGTGTGTGTGTGTGTGTGTGTATGTGTGTGTGTGTGTGTGTGTGTGTGTGTGTGTGTGTGTGTGTGTGTGTGTAAATAATTAGATAAGTACATAAATGTGTTTATAAACTGGGCAATATAGTCTGTGTGTGTGCATGTGTGTTTGTGTGTGTGTGTGTAGGTGTGTGTGTGTGTGTGTGTTTGTGTAGGTGTGTGTGTGTAGGTGTGTGTATGTGTGTGTGTGTGTGTGTGTGTGTGTGTGTGTGTGTGTAAATAATTAGATAAGTACATAAAAGTACATAAATGTGTTTATAAACTGGGCAATATAGTCTGTGTGTGTGTAGTCTGTGTATTTGTGTGTAGGTGTGTGTAGGTGTGTGTGTGTGTGTGTGTTTGTGTGTATGTGTGTGTGTGTTTGTGTGTGTGTGTGTGTGTGTGTGTGTGTGTGTGTTTGTGTGTGTGTGTTTGTGTGTATGTGTGTTTGTGTGTATGTGTGTGTGTGTGTGTGTGTGTGTATGTGTGTATGTGTGTTTGTGTGCATGTGTGTGTGTGTGTGTATGTGTGTGTGTGTGTATGTGTGTGTGTGTGTGTGTGTGTGTGTGTGTGTATGTGTGTGTGTGCACCCTCTGCCTGATGCAAGGGCTTTACTTAGCTGTCTCATGGTGACGCCTTGCTCCGGGAGCTCCTGGAAGTGATAGCGTGATGTCTGTGAATATTTGACACATAGACAGAGCTGCCTATTTCACATGGAGACATGGCCCAGTTGGTTTCTTTTGGAAAGTAAAGCTTAACTGTTTTAAACGCTCCCAGAAATAGCGCACACCTTGAAATATCATCCCACATGCTTCATGTACAGGCTCAGAGAAACACGGCTTAAAAAAACAGCATTTAGTTACAGCCTACTCTCTTTATCATACAGCCCTATCGGCACAATCTCAAGGTGTTCATATTTATTTATTCATTTTTTGTGCTTGACATTTAACTGGGGTACTTGTTAAATCATCCAGAAGAGTGAGTTTATTCATTTAATGTTCCCGGACTCCTGGATGGGTGGTGTGAAGATGACCACGGCCCTGTTTTACATACCGGCTGACAGATGACAGCTTATTACTGCAGCCTAATGCAGAGATCGGTGTGTCCCTGCCTGCCAGTGGGTGTGAGGCTCGGGACAGCAGCGTGGGGACATGCAGGACACAGGCAGGACGACGCAGCGGGGCGGCACACGTCCTGAACTCCCAAGCTCGGGACGGCTTGGGTTCAGTCTGCCGGAGTGTTGCCAGTGGAAGCTGGTTTTGAACCAGTACGCTGATGGCTTCTACGCACTTTGAACCGTAACCCTGGCAAAAGCTATCTGGTCCATTCTGGAAGGTCTATGGAGGAAAACACAGCACCATGCAAACCAGGCAAGTCTTTTATGTGATAATATAATTCTAAAATTTGGTCCAAATATAAAAAGAAGAAAGAAAAAGAAAACACACATGCAAGTAATATTTACTCCGGTTCCTCCCAAAAGAACATCCTATGAAAGCCCCGTTCTTCTTCCCTTCAGTGTGAGTCCCACGCTCGTCCTGCTTAGTCACTCTGGGTGTTTCTCTCCTAAATCTAAATTTCACCCACTTTCATGATGTCTCACCACTAAACAGAAAACTACACTTAGAATTATACACCACCACAGTTAGTATGGAAATCCCTTCACATTTTCAGCTAATGCGGAACGCTCTAAGCACACTTCAAATAATAGTGAAGAAATGGTCTGATTGGTCAGGCCCGGGTGGATGTTTTAGCTCAGATCGTGGAGAGTTAGAGGGGAACGCCCTTATAACACTAACTCAGAAACGTCAGAAAAGAACAAAAAGACAATTCTACCTGTAGCTGTGGACAGAGGGCATAAGCCATGGTTGCAAACAGGACATATATTCAGTGTACAAAGCATTTGTGAGGCGCCATTGGGAGACTAGTCCTCACTGGTCCGGTCCATTTTGTCTGAAGGAGAGGTTGTTTTAGGGTCGCTTTCTTGTTTTTGATTGGCTGTCATGAGATAATGCCCCAAGCGTTCAGAATTCAGGTGCAGTTTCCCTAATCCTTCGTCTGGCTAGAGCTGATTTCGGTAGTCCAGCTGACCCTGATGTCTTTTCCTAATGGAAAAGTTGAGTCTCCTCCAGGGAGGCCAGGAGGCTCCGCCAGAATCACTGCGGCTGGCATGGAGCCTGTCGCCAAGGGAACAGGCGTGTGTCTGCAGTGGTGGGCACAGGGACATCAGGGCATCCAAAAAAAGATGTTCGAGGTTTGTGTGTGCGCATGCACGCACACACACACACACTTTGTGGACTTTGATTGTCTTTGATTGACACTAGATTAATTCCCACTCTGGGTTTGTGAGAAGCTTTTAACTCCTGCTTGTCAGTTTTTCTCTCACCTTCTCCCACCTCCTCCAACCTTCCTCTAAGTCTTTGGATCACATCTGTGGTGAGTGACCTTCTACTCTCTCGTTCGGCTGTGATCTCCAGTCTGATGGTGTTGAGTGTTCTTCAGATTTATGCCTGTGGATCAATAGCTGTTATGATGCCTGGCCCAGTACCGCCTTTCCTCCTTAATATTCACGTCGCGGTCGTTTTAGGTCTAATTTATGCGGTTAGTTCACTTACGCAGATTACCTGATCTGTACGTGGATTTGAAGGTTTCAGCTCTCGTGATTGCCCGGACTCTGCTATGTCTGAGCGACACTGTGACACAGGCCCAGCGGCGTGTTCACCAGTCTCGGATCAGATTCTCCTGTTCCCACTGCGTGGACTGACCATCGGCACCACAACTGTTCTACTTCAGACTCAAAGCAGAGCCTTCTTCGTCCCTTTATGCAAACCAGTTGTTCCTGTCGACTGCTGACTGATACCTGGCAACAGCCAGGGGACCATTTACATGTAAACCTGCTGACCCCATCTGAGGACAACCGTGTGGGAAACCCTGTGCAGAGGAAAGGGTTCGGACTGACACTTGGTTATCGTGTCTAGAGTGGGGCTGAGGTGATGTAGTGCTCTTCCACGCGTTCTGTCCGGATGCTTGTGTTGCTGTTATTAGTGTATCGCCCGCCCAAAACTCCTGATTAAGGAAGCGCTGACCTCATCTCTGTATCACACAGCCATTGTAATTGGTGACTTTAACATGCGTTAACTCTACCTGGTCCTTTCTAACGACATCTCACCTGTTCTGCATTGCGTTAACCTCACACAGCATGTACACCTTCCCGCAAATATCTGTGGTCACACGCTGGACTTATTGTGTTCGTGAATGTCGACGTTTCTGGTTGAGCTATTTCGGTTATCTGGTATTTCTGTGCTCTTAACGCCTAGTCTTTCGCCAAACATCATACTAAGGCTATCAAACGTTATTTTTCTATCTGTCTTCAAGATTCGCATCTTTCTGATTTTTCTGTGCTCTCTTGTTCGGATGCAGTGGCGTCACAGTATAATGATTCTGTTTTATATATACTATATATTATATTATACCCCTGTAAAAAAAAAAAAAAAACAGGCCAGTCCCAGTAAGCCGTTCTCCTCCAGTGCTCTGCTTTCCTGAGACTTTTAAACGACCTTTTACTGTTTGCTGATGCCAGACTCCTGAATATTACACTCCTGTTTAACCCGTGAGCGGCTTCCGGCACCACTCATCACAGGCACTGTGTTTCCAGTTGTCTTCTATTAGTATTACAGGGATTGTTTTAGATTGGCTTTGGCTGTACCTGACTGAAATAGTTTGTCTTGTTAGGACAGCAAAAATCTTTCACTACCACCCTGCCACTGAAGATGTGCCCCAAGGATCAGTCCCCTTGGTCCCCTCCTTTTGATTATTTATGTGTTGCCCATTGGAGACGTCATCCATCACCATGGTCTTATCTTTCACTGTTATGCAGATGACATTCAGTTATAGTGTAAGTGACAGTTCCACTGTCCAGTCACACTTCCACCGCTGTATCTGTGACACCTGCGCTGACCGCATGTGTCTCTGATCTTATGCTCTAAATATGAGTGAGATGTTTTTTTTGCTTTAAACGCAAATAAAACTGAGCTTATGTTATTAGGCCTCAAATTCCAAGTCTCCAAATTGATCAGTTTTGCTATTACAGTTGAAGAACCCACCAGACTAACCTCTGCATCCTTCTTGACTCTCCTGTGTTCCATATCGAATTTTTCCTCAAATCTGCATTCAGCTCCCATATTCACTATTCAAACTCCCTCTGTACGGGGCTAAATTACTGAAGTCTTCAGAACCTCAGAGCACCGATACAGGGAAAGTGTATCTCATTAGATTTGAACATATTCCGCCTGTTACACTGGTTATCTGTCTCACACAAAATATATATTACATTAATCATTGTAATGATATTTTAATAAATAGAAAATCCTTGTTCTCACGGTCGGAACGCTAAGTGGTCTCTCTTTCTGTTTCTCCGTCTGATGTCCTTCATCTTTAAAACTCTTTTCGCACTCTGAGATCTCCTGTCAGTATTCTGCTCGCTGGACCTCATGCTAGGTTCACGCGGTGGGACATTTGGTCCTGTGGCGCTAAAACTGTGGAACGTCCCGAAGCCGTGGAATGTCCCGAACCTGTGTAACACCCTGAAACTGTGGGATGTCCTGAAACTGTGTAACACCCTAAAACTGTGGGATGTCCTGAAACTGTGGAATGTCTTGAAACTGTGGAATGCCCTGAAACTGTGGGATGTCCTGAAACTGTGTAACACCCTAAAACTGTGTAACACCCTAAAACTGTGGGATGTCCTGAAACTGTGGAACGCCCTGAAACTGTGGGATGTCCTGAAGCTGTGGAACGCCCTGAAACTGTGGGATGTCCTGAAGCTGTGGAACGCCCTGCTCCGGTCTTGGCAGCACTACACTGTGTTACATATTTCGCATCTCAGTTAAAGGCCTTCTCACTCAACACTATTTTTCTGTCTCCTCCCCTGAACTGAGTTCTTGGAGAAGAACCTTGGATCTGAGACGGCTGAATAAATTTGACCAATAACTAAATACATCAAATAAACAGCACAGTTAGTTAATGAGGAGACACCTGACTAACAACCCTTTTAGAGTGTTAAAAGAAAGAGTGGGAGTAGGAATCACACACATATGTATACACTCCCACTCACACATACACATACATACACACAAATACACAGTGGCACAATGAAGGCAGTAGTTTTCTAGATAAAAGACCAAATGTGCCCACACACACACACACACACACACACACACACCTGCTCATGTACACACCAGAACACGTACTCACATACACACACACACACACACACACACACACACAGGTACACTTGCTCACGCACATATCTACACAAATGTTAAATGGTGGCTAACTGTTCCCATCAGTTAAATCCAGGCATGTTAGCAACCTTGAATTAACCCTGGTCCACTAAACATACACAGGTAAAGTGAATTACTCATGATGCTGTAAAGAGACATGTGGTGGAGGCGGGGAGGATCTGCTCTCACTGATGTTTTATTTCTCTCTCAGAAAAGCGATCACTAAGCGATCACTAAGTCCCTTAACTCACATATACTAGACCAGGTCAGCACACACCATATTCTAGACCAGGTCAGCACACACCATATTCTAGACCAGGTCAGCACACACCATATTCTAGACCAGGTCAGAACACACCATATTCTAGACCAGGTCAGCACACACCATATTCTAGACCAGGTCAGAACACACCATATTCTAGAGCAGGTCAGAACACACCATTTTCTAGACCAGGTCAGCACACACCATATTCTAGACCAGGTCAGAACACACCATATACTAGACCAGGTCAGGACACAACATATACTAGACCAGTTCAGCACACATATACTAGACCAGGTCATCACACAACATAAACAAGACCAGGTCAGCACACAACATATACTGGATCAGGTCAGCACACAACATATACTGGACCAGGTCAGGACACAACATATACTAGACCAGGTCTGCACACAACATAAACAAGACCAAGTCAGTACACAACATATACTAGACCAGGTCAGCACACAACATATACTGGACCAGGTCAGCGCACAACATATACTGGACCAAGTCAGCACACAACATATACTAGACCAGGTCAGCACACAACATATACTGGACCAGGTCAGCGCACAACATATACTAGACCAAGTCAGGACACAACATATACTAGACCAGGTCAGCACACAACATATACTGGACCAGGTCAGCACACAACATATACTAGACCAGGTCAGCACACAACATATACTGGACCAGGTCAGGACACAACATATACTGGACCAGGTCAGGACACAACATATACTAGATCAAGGTCATCAAACAACATATACTAGACCAAGGTCAACACACAACACACAACACACAATAGTAGATCAGGTCAGCACACACCATATTCTAGACCAGGTCAGCACACATATATTAGATCAGGTCAGCACACAACAGATAATAGACCAGGTCAGCAGACAACATATCTTTGACCTGGTCAGAGCGGGAGAGAGAGCATCCATGAGAGTCCATGCTGAGATCAAATGGGAAAAGTCATCATCCATCCATCCATCCATCCATCCATCCATCCATCCATTGACTAATTCTTTCACTTTTATTATTTACGCATCTATGCTTATTGAACATTTATGGCCTGTTTGTACAGTGTATTTTAGGGAGCTGGTTGCCTGCCCCTCTAATGAGGGCATTAACAGAATCAGTATGGTCTTACACACTTCTCCTCCAACTCCTCCCATAACCCTTTTGTAGGTGTCATGAATGTGTGATTCACTCTAAACGTTTTCATTTTCTCTGTGTGCTGTCTTATCTCAGTCAATAAACCTCCTGTTAATAGGTTTCCGAGAGCAGAAGAAGATACTCGAGAGAGGCTTGAGTAGAGGCAAGTGTGTGTGTGTGTGTGCTGTGTGTGTGTGTGTGTGTGTGTGTGTGTGTGTGGCTGTGTGTGTGTGTGTTCTGTGAGCATGGCTTGAGTAGAGACGTTCGTGTGGAGTGTGCGCTGTGTGTGTGAGCTTGCAATGGAGACTGTGTGCAGGTTTACCTACAGGCACAAGTAG
>NC_137506.1:2017500-2020000 GCF_041902795.1 Electrophorus electricus | reverse complement strand
ATGACCACACTAACACATGCAACACATATGACCACACCAACACATGCAACATGTATGACCACACCAACACACGCAACACGTATGACCGCACCAACACACGCAACACGTATGACCGCACCAACACAAGCAACACGTATGACCGCACCAACACATGCAACATGTATGACCGCACCAACACACGCAACACATATGACCACACCAACATGTGCAACACATATGACCACACTAACACATGCAACACATATGACCACACCAACACATGCAACATGTATGACCACACCAACATATTGCAACACATATGACCACACCAACACATACAACACATATGACCGCACCAACACACGCAACACATATGACCACACCAACACGTGCAACACATATGACCACACTAACACATGCAACACATATGACCACACTAACACATGCAACACATATGACCACACCAACACATGCAACATGTATGACCACACCAACACACGCAACACGTATGACCGCACCAACACACGCAACACGTATGACCGCACCAACACACGCAACACGTATGACCGCACCAACACATGCAACATGTATGACCACACCAACACACGCAACACATATGACCACACCAACACGTGCAACACATATGACCACACCAACACATGCAACACATATGACCGCACCAACACACGCAACACATATGACCACACCAACACACGCAACACGTATGACCACACCAACACACGCAACACATATGACCACACCAACACGTGCAACACATATGACCACACCAACACACGCAACACGTATGACCACACCAACACGTGCAACACATATGACCACACTAACACATGCAACACATATGACCACACCAACACATGCAACATGTATGACCACACCAACATATTGCAACACATATGACCACACCAACACATGCAGCACATATGACCGCACCAACACACGCAACACATATGACCACACCAACACGTGCAACACATATGACCACACTAACACATGCAACACATATGACCACACTAACACATGCAACACATATGACCACACCAACACATGCAACATGTATGACCACACCAACACACGCAACACGTATGACCGCACCAACACACGCAACACGTATGACCGCACCAACACACGCAACACGTATGACCGCACCAACACATGCAACATGTATGACCGCACCAACACACGCAACACATATGACCACACCAACACGTGCAACACATATGACCACACCAACACATGCAACACACATGACCGCACCAACACACGCAACACATATGACCACACCAACACGTGCAACACATATGACCACACTAACACATGCAACACATATGACCACACCAACACATGCAACACATATGACCACACCAACACACGCAACACGTATGACCACACCAACACACGCAACACATATGACCACACCAACACGTGCAACCAACACACGCAACACGTATGACCACACCAACACGTGCAACACATATGACCACACCAACACATGCAACACATATGACCACACTAACACATGCAACACATATGACCACACCAAAACACACAACACATATGACCACACCAACACACGCAACACATATGACCACACTAACACACGCAACACATAAGACCACACTAACACATGCAACACGTATGACCGCACCAACACACGCAACACGTATGACCGCACCAACACACGCAACACGTATGACCGCACCAACACATGCAACATGTATGACCGCACCAACACACGCAACACATATGACCACACCAACACGTGCAACACATATGACCACACTAACACATGCAACACATATGACCACACCAACACATGCAACATGTATGACCACACCAACACACGCAACACGTATGACCGCACCAACACACGCAACACGTATGACCGCACCAACACACGCAACACGTATGACCGCACCAACACATGCAACATGTATGACCACACCAACACACGCAACACATATGACCACACCAATACGTGCAACACATATGACCACACCAACACATGCAACACATATGACCGCACCAACACACGCAACACATATGACCACACCAACACATGCAACACATATGACCACACTAACACATGCAACACATATGACTGCACCAACACATGCAACACATATGACCACACCAACACACGCAACACGTATGACCACACCAACACACGCAACACATATGACCACACCAACACGTGCAACACATATGACCACACCAACACACGCAACACGTATGACCACACCAACACGTGCAACACATATGACCACACCAACACATGCAACACATATGACCACACTAACACATGCAACACATATGACCACACCAACACACACAACACATATGACCACACCAACACACGCAACACATATGACCACACTAACACACGCAACACATATGACCACACTAACACACGCAACACATATGACCACACCAACACATGCAACACATATGACCACACCAACACATGCAACACATATGACCGCACCAACACACGCAACACATA
>NC_137506.1:1982500-2012500 GCF_041902795.1 Electrophorus electricus | reverse complement strand
CGCTCCACGTCCGCCAGTTCCGTCAGGCTCCATCAGCGTAGTGCTGTGGTCACAGCTGTCGTTGGCAACAGGATCGACCTCTCTGACCGTTGGCATTGATAATTGGCTTAAATAATGATTGGTATTAGGTCGTTATTTGCTGCTCTTTTGTGCTTGCTGGGAAACCCTGCTGAGGTCAAATATGCCTCTGACGGCTTTTACGTGCGACTGAGCAGATGGACATGCTGGCCAAGATGGAGGACTCCACATGCAGTTAGTTGCCCCTTCTGTGTGTGCAAAGCTTCCCTTGGCTGCGGAATTCACAGACGCAGTTCAAGGGTGGAGCAGTGAAAAAGGAAATGGGATTTCTGAAAGTAACAGCCCAGCTTCCCAAATCTACTTAAGATAACATGTCATTACCAGTACCTACATGCGCCTAAACCACAGACCTATCAATCATTAGCTTGTGCAGAATATATAATTATATAGCCTTATAAAGAGTAAATATCTCTCTTCTGTTACCATCTCTCCATCTCTCCTCTGTTTCCACTGACCCACTTGTCTTGGATTTATCTGCCATGTGAGGCTGCAGCATTGTGTGTGAGATTGGCATCATCAACACTGTGCATAGCCAAGATTAACGCTGCACCAGCCAGAGTAGTAACCACCATCAACAATCCCTTGTAAGGGTTAAGGGTCAAGAGTCAAGGGTCTCCTGCAGTACTGACAAAGATGTGTCAAAAATTCCTGGCAAATTAAAACTGGAATAAGCTGTTTTGAATAGCAGTGCACTGCAGCTGTCTGTGGGTGGTCCGTCGCACGCTTGTTTGTTTATCTGGTGGAGCAGAAGGCTCAGAAACAGAAGGGAAACCACGTTCTTCAGTAGATCCGAGTGGAATAACCCGGTGAAGCCGTGGGTGATCCTGAACGCTAAGATCGGATTTGCTTTAGCATGAATGTGTGAATGCCGTCATTGTGTGTCGCCAAAGAATAGTCGGCAAGAAACTTCCCAGTCGTGCTATTCATAGCAGAGCGGCATGCTGGGAGCTTCTGAGTGCACTGTGGCACCATCGTGAAATGATACGGCAAAGATACCCTCATCGGGGCTGAAATCTGCCATCAGCCACTGATAAACTGTACACTCAACACTTTTCCCCCATGGTGGGGCATTATTGATCTCCATCTGATATTGGCAATATTCAGCATGGACGTATATAAGCAGGAATTCAGTGCTTGTGTGTGTGTGTGTGTGTGTGTGTGTGTGTGTGTGTGTGTGGGCTCACTGCTCTGTGCTAACTGTGTGCACTTGACATTTCAGTGCTTTACTGATTGAGGGACACATGGGCACATGGTGATAGGCCATGGGCCCACAGAGAGTCAGGGCCCTGCTCTAGGTTGTGATGCAGGCCTGGCTGTACTGCTACTGTTTCTCGTTAAGATGGAGGCGTGGCCCTGCTGCTCGTTAAGAGTGAGGCTTGGCTCTGCTGCTCGTTAAGAGGGAGGCGTGGCCCTGCTGCTCATTAAGAGGAAGGCATGGCCCTGCTGCTCAGTAAGAGGGAGGCATAGCCCTGCTGCTCGTTAAGAGGGAGGCGTGGCCATGCGCCTCGTTAAGAGGGAGGCGTGGTCTTGCTGCTTGGTGATCATGCATAGCCAGAATGAATGAACACGTTTCACAGCTGACTGTAAATATTCAGGAAACTCGGCATTGGACAGGTCATTTATCTGAAAGGAGATTCAAATGAGGGTTAAAAATCAAAACAATACAAATAAGAATGGAAAAATGTACACTTAGTAAAAATGCAAAAAAGCAAAATGAATTAAATATCACAATGGACAATGTGTGTCTTTCTTTCATGATGGTAGAGCTCCCCAAATACATTTGAATTAGGTTAATATCAGGTTAGCATGAGGTTAGCATCGGGTTAACACCAGGTTAGCACCTGGTTAACATGAGGTTAGAATCAGGTTAACACCAGGTTAGCACCAGGTTAGCACCTTGCCACTATGTTAAATAATCACAGAAATACCACAAACGTGTGTGCGGTACTACTGTGGTTAATACAGATCAGAGTATGTGGTGAGTGATATGACACAGTTACACGGATTCTGGGCAAATTTGACATTGAATGTGATCTTGATGTTTGTACTGTACACCCCCCTCTCAGTTATATTATAATCGATGTATGTCACAAACACCCTCTGCTCAGTTATATTATAATCTACATCTGTCATAAACACCCCCTCTCAGTTATATTATAATCTACATCTGTCATAAACACCCCCTCTCAGTTATATTATAATCTACATCTGTCACAAATACCCCCTCTCAGTTATATCATAATCTACATCTGTCATAAACACCCCCTCTCAGTTATATTATAATCTGTCTGTCTTTCCTGTTCTGTTCCCTTCTGAGTTATATTATAAATAACATTTGTCACAAACACCCTCTCTCAGTTATATTATAATCTATGTCTGTCACAAACACCCCCTCTCAGTTATATTATAATCTATGTCTGTCACAAACACCCCCTCTCAGTTATATTATAATCTACATCTGTCATAAACACCCCTTCTCAGTTATATTATAATCTACATCTGTCACAAACACCCCCTCTCAGTTATATCATAATCTACATCTGTCATAAACACCCCTTCTCAGTTATATTATAATCTATGTCTGTCACAAACACCCCCTCTCAGTTATATTATAATCTACATCTGTCACAAATACCCCCTCTCAGTTATATCATAATCTACATCTGTCATAAACACCCCTTCTCAGATATATTATAATCTACGTCTGTCACAAACACCACCACTCTCAGTTATATTATAATCTATGTCTGTCACAAACACCCTCTCAGTTATATTATAATCTACGTCTGTCACAAACACCACTACTCTGTTATATTACAATCTACGTCTGTCATAAACACCCCCTCTCAGTTATATTATAATCTACGTCTGTCATAAACACCCCCTCTCAGTTATATTATAATCTACATCTGTCTTTCCTGTTCCATTCTGTCTGGCCAGTGAGGAAGCACAGTTGAAAGTAGCCTAATGGGAGATTTTAAAAAGCCATGCATCTTGTATGGTAATTAGCGTGTCTGTCAGAGACACACCCTAATGGAGCACCAGAGGACAAAAGTCTAATGAAGGCAGGCCCCACCCATATCAAGAGGGAGGACTCTGTGTGGGAGTGTGTTGTGTGTTTGCATGTCTCAGTATATGTGAGAGTGTACTGGTATTTCTGGGGGTTTATTAGTATCAGTGGCTTTGTGAAGCCAACCTTCACACACGAGTAACTCATGCTGTTTATCTGACACTTTTATCCAAAGCAATTTACAATTATTACTGAGTACAACTTGAGCAATTGAGGGTTAAGGGTCTTGCTCAGGGGCCCAACAGTGGCAACTTAGTAGTGGGGCTTGAACCAGCAACCTTCCAATTACAAGTCAAGTACATTAACCACTGAGCTACTACTGCCCTATGTTTTGAGAGAGGTGGAGGGAAAGTGTGTGTGTGTGTGTGTGTGTGTGTGTGTGTGTGTGTGTGTGTGTGTGTGTGTGTGTGTGTGTGTGTGTGTGTGTGTGTGTGTGTGTGTGTGTGTGTGTGTGTGTGTGTGTGTGTGTGTGTGTGTTTATAGCTGCATGCATCTGTGCATGTCTCAGTGTATGTGTAGTAAGGGTGTGTGCAGTATGAGTGTGCGCATACACTACCCACATCCTGCAGATGTTGAACAGTAGTTTTTTTTCTACCACAGAAAGCCTGAGGTGTTCTTCAGGCAGTTACAGGCATGTACTTTTGATATATGCATGTATGTTTCCAGTCTGTTTTGGAATCCTAACACTTCTAAGACCTGTTGAGTGTGTTGAGGACTGGCCCGACATGCAGAGCAATACCTACGACTGGAATACCTCAGGCTTTGGGATGGATTTGTTTCCGATTTTGCAGCAGATATGCCAACAATTTCACAGATCCACTGCGCTGGCGTAGACACCTGCCAGGATTTCATGTTAAAGGACATCAGAATCAATTACAATCCACAAGCCAATAACATACAGTCGACGAAGAAACAACACAGCAGACAAATGTCCAATTACTTATTCTCAAAAGCTCTAGGGCATTGTGTTTAAACGTTCACCCTATACTGATGAAAATAGAGTTGAGATTATGTACTTTAATTTTGTAATCCATTGTGTTGGAGTTTTGAACAAAAACACTGTTGAGTTATCTACTAACTGGACATTTGTTCATGTAAGCATTACATTACAAACATGCCTTTGCAGGATTTTAATTGTTTAATCCCACTCTGAAAATGCAATTTTCAATCTCACAGCATGAGATACATTCAGATTAACCAGCCTTTTTAATCTACAGTTAGACTGAATGATCTCAGGGTATTTTTGGTAGGACTGTATACATAATTCCAAGATACACAGGGCTGTGCTTCTCATTACAAAGAAAAAAAACCACATGTTCTGCACCCCTGTAGTTCTACATATCTGGTTCTACATGTCTGTGGTTCTACATGTTTGTAGTTCTACACACCTGTGGTTCTACACGTCTGTGGTTCCACATGTTTGTAGTTCTACATGTCTGTAGTGATACACGCCTGTGGTTCTGTGTGTCTGTGGTTCTACACGTCAGTGGCTCCACATGTCTGTGGTTCTACATGTTTGTAGTTCTACATGTCTGTGGTTCTACACGTCTGTGATTCTACATGTCTGTAGTGATACACGCCTGCGGTTCTGTGTGTCTGTGGTTCTACATGTCAGTGGCTCCACATGTCTGTGGTTCTACATGTTTGTAGTTCTGCATGTCTGTGGTTCTACATGTCTGTGATTCTACATGTCTGTAGTGATACACATCTGTGGTTCTACACATCTGTGGTTCTGTATGTCTGCAGTTCTACAGATGATCAGACAGGAGAGTATGAGAGAAAGCCTCAGGTTTCATGTCCCTCCTGACCTGTACGGGACAAACCATGTTGATGGCATGGTGGGGAGGTGCCAGGCTAACGGGACAGTGCAGTGAACAGAAAGTAGTTAACGGGACATTGTGGTGAGCAGAGCGTAGTTAACGGGACATTGTGGTGAGCAGAGCGTAGTTCACAGGACAGTGTGGTGAACAGAGAGTAGTTAACGGGACAGTGTGGAGAACAGAGAGTAGTTAACGGGACAGTGTGGAGAACAGAAAGTAGTTAACAGGACAGTGTGGTGAGCAGAGCGTAGTTAACGGGACAGTGTGGTGAACAGAACATAATTAACGGGACATTGTGCTGAGCAGAGCGTAGTTAATGGGACAGTGTGGTGAGCAGAGCATAGTTAACAGGACAGTGTGGTGAGCAGAGCGTAGTTAACGGGACAGTGTGGTGAACAGAGAGTAGTTAACGGGACAGTGTGGAGAACAGAAAGTAGTTAACAGGACAGTGTGGTGAGCAGAGCGTAGTTAACGGGACAGTGTGGAGAACAGAAAGTAGTTAACGGGACAGTGTGGAGAACAGAAAGTAGTTAACGGCACAGTGTGGTGAGCAGAGCGTAGTTAACGGGACAGTGTGGTGAACAGAACATAATTAATGGGACATTGTGCTGAGCAGAGCGTAGTTAACGGGACAGTGTAGTGAGCAGAGCGTAGTTAACGGGACAGTGTGGTGAGCAGAGCGTAGTTAACGGGACAGTGTGGTGAGCAGAGCATAGTTAACGGGACAGTGTGGTGAGCAGAGCGTAGTTAACGGGACAGTGTGGTGAGCAGAGCGTAGTTAACGGGACAGTGTGGTGAGCAGAGCGTAGTTAACGGGACAGTGTGGTGAGCAGAGCGTAGTTAACGGGACAGTGTGGTGAGCAGAGCGTAGTTAACGGGACATAGGTTTCCTTGTGCCCCACCTGCATGTGTTTCGGCAGCATGGCCAGGAAACGCAGGCATGGCTAGTTAATCTCCCCTGCAACAGAGTCACAGCTGAGGCTGGTGGCAACTCATATTTTTGCAAATGCTCTCCATTCCAGGAGAGCTCTTCCTTATTCTCTCTCACAGACGGCAACAGGTACCAACAGAGGGAATAATGAAATAATGAGAATTAACACGCAGCCCAGAGGTCTGCAGGCCACAGCAGTCGCCTCCACGGTTATTTCCCAGAAATGTTTTTTTTCCCTCCTGGCTCTGTGTGGAAGCATCGTGCTCTGCTCTCGGGCTAAAAATCAGGAAGCCACCAGTGGCGTCTGTGCTGCCGGTCGGAAAACCAGACACGCAGGAAAAGCTGTAATCCCTGGAACAGACTTGTGTACATCAATTAGAGCTCAGGCTAATTACATTTTTAATTAACTCAATTAGGGAAAATAATTGAAAATTCAGCTCAATAATTGTAAATGAACTGATATTTTGGAGAAAGGGTCCGGCAGTATATGAACTAAAACTTCACGATTATTCATCGTATCGACGAATGAAAAATAATCTGTTTGACCTGTGTGGGGGTTTTTGTCTATAAAAGTCAACTGTAGTAGAATTGAATGACAACAGATTTGTAATTGGTAAGTAGATGGGGATGGAAATATGATGTGCCAGTCCCATTGTGCCAGTGCCAGTGTGCCAGTGCCAGTGTGCCAGTCCCATTGTGCCAGTGTGCCAGTCCCCGTGTGCCAGTGCCAGTGTGCCAGTCCCATTGTGCCAGTGTGCCAGTGCCAGTGTGCCAGTGTGCCAGTCCCATTGTGCCAGTGTGCCAGTGCTAGTGTGCCCGTCCCATTGTGCCAGTGCCAGTGTGCCTGTGCCAGTGTGCCAGTGCCAGTGTGCCAGTGCCAGTGTGCCAGTGCCAGTGTGCCAGTGTTCCTGTGCCAGTGTGCCAGTCCCATTGTGCCAGTGCCAGTGTGCCCGTCCCATTGTGCCAGTGCCAGTGTGCCAGTGCCAGTGTGCCAATCCCTAAGAGTGATGGCTGTATTAACATTTGATTTTTCCATAAATACCTCAGAACTGGCGCTGGTGGAAATATAGCAACTACGAGCAAAACACAGGAAATGCTCCAGGATGAAGTTAACCTGCCATCAGTGGGCCAGAAAATTATGTTGGATGCTATAAGATCTTCTGATAGTTTTGCTCAGCACTATCAAGCCCACTGAATGAACCCCACTGACATAGGTGCAGTGCTGTAGTTACTCTCCAAATTACAGTGGCAGCCAATTTGCAGCCAAAAAACCAAATCAGAAGTAATAAATGATCATCTGCCCTTCCTTATGCAACCGATTCCTTTCTTTGCTTATTCCAGTAGATTTAATTTGGACTTGAAGGTCAGTGCACTTTGAGTTTGTTTTTTTCTATCACCTCTCTCCCTCTCTCTCTCTCTCTCTCTCTCTCTCTCTCTCTTGCTCTCTCTGTGCTTGTGTATGAGACAGAGAGTGCGTGGGTAAGTGAGCAATTGAGAAAGTAGAAGAAAACAGCAAGAGAAAATTTCTCCTTTTAAACTCTATGTGAATCACAGTGGAACAGAAACTGCTCTGCTCTGTGTTAATGCTGTGACTCCTTCAAAGGTTAAGAACCTCAGACATTTAAAGTGTGAAACGTAACAAGTGAGCAGTTTTTGACATGCTGGGTTTACTGTGCTGCTATAAGATGTGCAGATGCAGGTGTGAGCAGCTTACATAGCTGGACTATGGTGAACATGAGTGTAGTGAAAATGACTGGTGAATATTTTTGTAGTGAACATGTCTGTGGTAAACATTTTTATGGTTAACATGTAGATTATAACATTAGAATTATTGTGCTTCCTGCCTCTGCTTTCCAGCCAGTAACACAATGTTGAGTTTTGTATGTATGTGTATCTGTAATCTTAAATTCTCCACTTTGACTACAGACATGTTCTGTGAGAGGTTTTTACTGTATTTTAATCTCAGTGGCTTTGGGAAGCCAGCCTTCACACACAAGTAGCTTATTCTGTTTTACATTTATCTGATGCTTTTATCCAAAGCAACTTACAATTATGACCAAGTACAACTTGAGTAATTGAGGTTAAGGGTCTTGCTCAGGGACCCAACAGTGGCAACTTTGCAGTGGTGGGACTTGAACCAGCGACTTTCTGATTATAAGTCAAGTGTGTGTGTGTGTGTGTGTGTGTGTGTGATGGACATACGCTATTCATATACCCATTTCCAATTCCCTTAATATCTTCAGTCAGCCTGGAGACATTACAGTATTCGTGTGAGATATTACAGTCCTCCTGTGAGATATTACAGTACTCTTGTGAGATATTACAGTCCTCCTGTGAGATATTACAGTCCTCCTGTGAGATATTACAGTACTCTTGTGAGATATTACAGTCCTCCTGTGAGATATTACAGTACTCTTGTAAGATATTACAGTCCTCCTGTGAGATATTACAGTCCTCCTGTGAGACATGAAGAAAACATTTTCTTCTGTTCTGACATTGCTGAATTAACCGTGTGTAACACAGCACGGGGGGTTTGACATTCACAGTTAATATGGCAGTGATGGAGCTTTTCACATGAATTTGATTAACTTATTGAACCTTTTTAGTATGAATGATTATTGATTATTGATGAATTATTGGTTAAAGGTCAGACATGCAGTCTCATTTGCATTTTTTCATTATATGTTTCACATTTCACAAATATATTTATACATTTATATTTATAAGACCTTAACTGAACTGAAGTCCACCCCTGGATGTATGTGTGTGCGTGAGTGCATGTGTTTGTGTGAGTGTGTGTGTGTGTGTGTGTGTGTGTGTGTTGGGAGCCCTTTCATACAGTTTCATTTGTCACTTGTTTACACAGCAGGTTATGTGCTCCTGGACTCAGTACCAGCTCAGGTACAGTGCTCCTGGATTTAATATCAGCTCAAGTACAGTGCACTTGGATTTAGTACCAGCTCAAATACAGTGCTCCAGAATTTAGTACCAGCTCAAGTACAGTGCTCCTGTACTCAGTACCAGCTCAGGTACAGTGATCCTGGACTCAGTACCAGCTCAGGTACAGTGATCTTGGACTCAGTACCAGCACAGATACAATGCTCCTGGACTCTACAGCTCACTGACACTAGAAAATCTCAATAAAGTCCTTGGGCTGCTGCTGCTTCATCACGCACTTGAAATTAGGCCTAAAATTAAACAAAACGTCTTTCTCTGATGTTGTAAAATTTGATAGGAAATAGTTGATGCCTTTTTTAAGCAAAGTGTTTCAAAGATTCAAGTTTAAATGATGATGTACTGGGCCAAGCTCAGCCCCACAAGGTTCTCACGGACACTGTTTATATTCTACAGTTGCAGTAAGTAAACAAAATCGCGTTACGTTACGTTACGTTACGTTACGTTACGTTACGTTACGTTACGTTACGTTATGTTACGTTATGTTACGTTACGTTATGTTACGTTAGTTGTTTGACATGGCAGAGTGGCAGCAGGGCCTGAGGCGTCTACAGTGCCGTTGATAGTGGATTAGCATTTAGAGTTCCCACCCACCTACCTGAGAGAATACCTGCTCTCTCTCTCTCCCTCTCTCTCTCTCTCCCTCTCTCTCGCTCTCCCTCTCTCTCTCTCTCGCTCTCTCCCTCTCTCTCTCTCTCTCTCTTTCGGGCTCATTCTAGTAATACCCCGGGGCATGGCAGGGGGTGCGTCCAGTTGTCTGAGAGGTCATCTGTAGCCTCCAGTGATGAAAGGAAAGAGACAGAGAGAGGGAGATAAAGAGAGAGAGAGAGAGAGAGAGAGAGAGAGAGAGAGAGAGAGAGAGAGAGAGAGAGAGAAAAGCAAGGCACTGAACATCTTACCAGTGGCTCAGGCTTTATCTGTCTCATTTCTTCTCTCTTTCACTCTCCTGTACTGGTAGATGAGTACAGCATAGTGCCACATGATATCCTCTTTACCCTTTGAGTGGGACCCTTGACAGTCCACGGAATACTGACAGGCTGTTCAGAGAGAGAGAGAGAGAGAGAGAGAGAGAGAGAGAGAGAGAGAGAGAGAGAGAGAGAGAGAGAGAGAGAGAGAGAGAGAGAGAGGGTTGTCTCATCAGAAGGTATGAAATCCAGGATTTCCCCAGGGCGGAACAGAAAGAGATCCACTACAGCACAAGGCCTTCAGTTTGGATGTGACATAACCATGGTTGAAATTGAATTAATGTGTAATGAATTCTGTCTGGAGCAGTGTAGTGTAGTGAGGAGAAGAAGCTATGCAACAACCTCTCCGGGAACATCTCCACACTGGCTATCACGTCCCGTCAACGCCTCACGGTAGCCACCATTGGTCTTTTCAGTGTGACAGTAATCAGACAGCCAGACAGAATCCGGGAGGAGAGTCTGATTATGGCAATTTTATGTAAAGTCTGTGGTCATCTGTGTGAGATCAGGGTTATTTTCCCTGAAAATGGAGCTGTGTGCGATAGTAGCTGTTGGGTTGTTGTTATTTTAGTGACGACTCCTTAGCTATCAGCTGTCCGCGGCGACGTGAGACTCCCACAACCCACGCCCCCTGGAAACTGGTGACAAACATCTCAACACCTTTGGAGCAAATACCGCCACAGTGGAAGGACTGCGTGGAAACCGTGGCTAGATTTACGCCCCTGGACAACTGGACTCTAATGGCAATAAAGAGCCGGGCCCCCGGAATATGACTACATGAACACGACTACAACCAAGAGAGCGCATGATCCAGGAGTAGTGACAAACCAGGTCACCATGGAAATGGCAGGTCTGGTTCATCTTTGTTAGCACTTTATTTTTAAGCGTTTAAGTTTTCTTTTTAGTTGCTAGTTTGTTTAGGCCTCTGTTTGAGATCTGTCTAAAGCACTTATTTTTAACTTTTCCATTTAGATTTAAATCAGTTGTTTTCTTTCTTCAGCTCTTTTGCGTGAAGCTCATGTAGACTGTACATGAGCAGTGCTACGTAAATAAATTCACATCCCAGTGTCTCGCTTTGCTTGTAGCAAAATCCGAATCACACAGTCGCGGTGTAGAATGGTCACGACTCTTTAACAGAAGTATCTGATAGCAGCTGGAAGCGCAGTGACGTACCCCTGGTCTCTGCTCATCCATCCATGTGGAAGGTTTTTCTTATCATTTTACGTGTGAAATGTTTTTCATTGATATCCTGCCTTATCCGTTTGTCTGCTGACGCTAATGACTTCACCCACAAAAGGGAGGCGGAAATTGATGTCCAGAAGCCAGTACCGAAAAATCTGTAATAAGGACTCTACTACACACACACACACACACACACACACACACACACACACCTTAAAACATTTTGGTCCAGTTTGTGTAAACATCTCTTTTAATGGTAATGTTCACTACAAAGCAGATCTAGTTGCCCAGCAGTGGAAGAATGCAACTTCTCTGGTGTAGCTCCAGCAGCTCACTGTGAGCTAACTGGGTGTTTCTTAGTGTTTGTTTCTTAGTGTTTGTTTCTTAGTGTGTTTCTTACTGTGTGTTTCTTAATGTTTGTTTCTTAGTGTTTGTTTGTTACTGTGTGTTTCTTAGTGTGTGTTTCTTAGTGTTTGTGTCTTACTGTGTGTTTCTTAGTGTTTGCTTCTTAGTGTTTGTTTCGTACTGTGTTTCTTTGTGTTTGTTTCCTAGTGTGTTTCTTACTGCGATTCTTACAGTTTCTTAGTGTTTGTTTCTTAGTGTTTGTTTCTTACTGTATGTTCCTTAGTGTTTGTCTCTTAGTGTTGGTTTTCTTACTGTGAGTTTTGTACTGTATGTTTCTTAGTGTTTGTTTCTTAGTGTTTGTTTCTTAGTGTGTTTCTTACTGTGTGTTTCTTAATGTTTGTTTCTTAGTGTTTGTTTGTTACTGTGTGTTTCTTAGTGTGTGTTTCTTAGTGTTTGTGTCTTACTGTGTGTTTCTTAGTGTTTGCTTCTTAGTGTTTGTTTCGTACTGTGTTTCTTTGTGTTTGTTTCCTAGTGTGTTTCTTACTGCGATTCTTACAGTTTCTTAGTGTTTGTTTCTTAGTGTTTGTTTCTTACTGTATGTTCCTTAGTGTTTGTCTCTTAGTGTTGGTTTTCTTACTGTGAGTTTTGTACTGTATGTTTCTTAGTGTTTGTTTCTAACTGTTTTTCTTACTGTTCCTGTCAGCTGAAACCATTAACTTCACCAACAGAGGTAGATATTGATGTCCAGAAGCCAGTACTGAGAAATATAATAAGTACTCTACTACACACACATTCACACACACACACACACACACACTCAACACTAACTGCATGTTCCTATACTACATTGTCATCCAGTATCCAAGATTTAGTCTAGTCCTGGTCTTAACATCTCTTAACAGTTATTGTCTACTACTGATCTACTGCAAAGCAGATCTAAGATGGTCCATCAGTGGACTACCAATCAGATCAAAGCTCATCCATCAGTGGACTACCAATCAGATCAAAGCTCGTCCATCAGTGGACTAACGATCAGATCTAAGATCGTCGATCAGTGGACTACCGATCAGATCTAAAATGGTCCTTTAATGTTGTTTTGTGTTGTTTACGTGCTGTTTCCTGTTGTTTCTGCGTCACCATGCAGAAGACCTGTAAAGTGCAGGAGGGGGTTGTTGAACGCAGAGACGTTCTGGCCTGACGGGCTCCACTGGAGCACAGCGGACCCTCCGACAGCAGGCGTCCGGGTCTTTCTGCCCACCTCTCCCTCGCTCCTCATTGGGCAGCTTGAGCTGTTCAGAGTGACCAGCTGGTCGCACCCACCCTAAGCCCACATGCCAGTTTTGCCCGCTGCTACCCGCCTACTTTCGCAGCTCCTGGCTGGACCAGGCTGCAGTTGGCACGAGCGCAATGGGTTACGCGCCAGTCAGCTCCACACCGCACCGCGCTTCTGCGGGGCAGGCCAGCTAACACTACTCTGCCTCCGCTGATGGTCATTTCCATGTCAGAATGGTTGCTCCCTTTTTTGCTCTTGGCCGTGACCGCTGTGCCGTTAACATCTTCTATGCTCGGCAGGCACAGCTGCATCTCTGTGTTGTGGGGACATGGGCACCCAGACCGTAGACTTGATGGGGATTTAACCCAGTACTACACCAGTGTGGATGAGTGCTCAGGTCTTCTGCCGAGTGTGTGTGTGTGTGTGTGTGTGTGTGTGCGCGCGCGTGGGTGTGTGTATGTGTGGTTAAGTATGTGTGTGGGTGCATGCGTGTGTGTGTGCGTATGTGTATACGTGTGTATGCGTGCACGTGAGTGTGTGTGTGTTCTCGTCTGTCTCAGACTGGTCCTTTGAGCAATCTCTAGATGAACATGACAGAGAGAGTGTGAGAGAGACCAGCCAGGGGACATCTCTACAGCACTTTGATGGGAGGAGAGAGAGAGAGAGAGAGAGAGAGAGAGAGAGAGAGAGAGAGAGAGAGAGAGAGAGAGAGACCAAACTCACAGGAAGAATTTAATAGTCAGAGACCGCAAAACAGACAAAACGTGTGATGTGAGAAAGAGGTGATATTCTGAGGGAGATTACGCACAGCTCAGGAGAACGAGACAAATATAGTTCTGTGAACACACAACTAAACCTAAGTGCAGGAATAGAGAGAGAAAAAACACACACACAACCCAGATATGTTGACCTCATTCCTGGGGCCTCCTCCAGATGAAGAGAAAAAAACTGAAATGTCCTGACAGCATCCTGCCACTGTGGGCTGTGTGTGTATCCTGCCACTGTGGGCTGTGTGTGTATCCTGCCACTGTGGGCTGTGTGTGTATCCTGCCACTGTGGGCTGTGTGTGTATCCTGCCACTGTGGGCTGTGTGTGTATCCCTCCACTGTGGGCTGTGTGTGTATCCCTCCACTGTGGGTTGTGTGTGTATCCCTCCACTGTGGGCTGTGTGTGTATCCCTCCACTGTGGGCTGTGTGTGTATCCTGCCACTGTGGGTTGTGTGTGTATCCTGCCACTGTGGGCTGTGTGTGTATCCTGCCACTGTGGGCTGTGTGTGTATCCTTCCACTGTGGGCTGTGTGTGTATCCCTCCACTGTGGGCTGTGTGTGTATCCTGCCACTGTGGGCTGTGTGTGTATCCCTCCACTGTGGGCTGTGTGTGTATCCCTCCACTGTGGGCTGTGTGTGTATCCCTCCACTGTGGGCTGTGTGTGTATCCTTCCACTGTGGGCTGTGTGTGTATCCTGCCACTGTGGGCTGTGTGTGTATCCTTCCACTGTGGGCTGTGTGTGTATCCCTCCACTGTGGGCTGTGTGTGTATCCCTCCACTGTGGGTTGTGTGTGTATCCTGCCACTGTGGGCTGTGTGTGTATCCCTCCACTGTGGGCTGTGTGTGTATCCCTCCACTGTGGGCTGTGTGTGTATCCCTCCACTGTGGGCTGTGTGTGTATCCTGCCACTGTGGGCTGTGTGTGTATCCTGCCACTGTGGGCTGTGTGTGTATCCCTCCACTGTGGGCTGTGTGTGTATCCCTCCACTGTGGGCTGTGTGTGTATCCTGCCACTGTGGGCTGTGTGTGTATCCTGCCACTGTGGGCTGTGTGTGTATCCCTCCACTGTGGGCTGTGTGTGTATCCCTCCACTGTGGGCTGTGTGTGTATCCTGCCACTGTGGGTTGTGTGTGTATCCCTCCACTGTGGGCTGTGTGTGTATCCCTCCACTATGGGTTGTGTGTGTATCCTTCCACTGTGGGCTGTGTGTGTATCCCTCCACTGTGGGCTGTGTGTGTATCCCTCCACTGTGGGCTGTGTGTGTATCCCTGCACTGTGGGCTGTGTGTGTATCCCTCCACTGTGGGCTGTGTGTGTATCCCTCCACTGTGGGCTGTGTGTGTATCCCTGCACTGTGGGCTGTGTGTGTATCCCTCCACTGTGGGCTGTGTGTGTATCCCTCCACTGTGGGCTGTGTGTGTATCCCTCCACTGTGGGCTGTGTGTGTATCCCTCCACTGTGGCCTGTGTGTGTATCCCTCCACTGTGGGCTGTGTGTGTATCCTGCCACTGTGGGTTGTGTGTGTATCCCTCCACTGTGGGCTGTGTGTGTATCCTGATGCTGCACTCTCTGCGCCAGCTTTTAAAACTTTTAAAACTATGTATGAATGAGCCTCAGGAGGCCATAAGGAGCTTTAGGTTTATTTGTCTGAGTTTATTTATCTGGGTTTATTTGTTATTTGTTTATTTATGCATCGCAGCATTTTAGTGCAGGAGAGTCTTGTGTCATGGAGAAAGGTAAAAACTCATTAGCAGTAACCGTGGTAACCTTTTCCCACTGATTCCCACTTCTGCTGTCACGCTGTCCCATTTCCCACAAATGACACCAGTCTCAACACTTTTCCAAGCCTCTGCATGTTAGACATTTATTTGACGCAAGCACCAACCTGGGCAACATATACACATCTGCTACTAAAATGACAGCTATTGCATGACTGCATTTCTTTCTATTAAATTTTACAACTTCTCTCTCTCTCTCTCTCTTTCTTCCTCTCTACCTCCCTCCTTCCCTCTCTCTGCTAGCTTTGGGAGTGAGCTGTCGTAACCTCTGGCTGAGTGACAGGTGAATGGTCAGGTCTGTGACAGGTTAATTAACACGTTAGTCCAGAACGTGGTTGCCTGGTTCTGGAGAGGAAGATAGAGGGATACAGAATAACAGAGAGACAGAGAGAGAATGACAGAGAGGAAGAGGGAGAATGAGGGAGAGAAAGAGAGAGAGAGAGAGAGAGAGAGAGAGAGAGAGAGAGAGAGAGAGAGAGAGAGAGAGAGAATTCCTGTTGTATACAGTGAAGGAGAAGTCCTGTTGTGTACAGTGAAGGAGAATTCCTGTTGTGTACAGTGAAGGAGAATTCCTGTTGTGTACAGTGAAGGAGAATTCCTGTTGTGTACAGTGAAGGAGAATTCCTGTTGTGTACAGTGAAGGAGAAGTCCTGTTGTATACAGTGAAGGAGAATTCCTGTTGTGTACAGTGAAGGAGAATTCCTGTTGTGTACAGTGAAGGAGAATTCCTGTTGTGTACAGTGAAGGAGAAGTCCTGTTGTGTACAGTGAAGGAGAATTCCTGTTGTGTACAGTGAAGGAGAAGTCCTGTTGTGTACAGTGAAGGAGAATTCCTGTTGTGTACAGTGAAGGAGAAGTCCTGTTGTGTACAGTGAAGGAGAATTCCTGTTGTGTACAGTGAAGGAGAATTCCTGTTGTGTACAGTGCTTTGCAATGCTGACCCTATAGTGTCTAATGCAAAAGTAAAAGACTTTGTTATAGATGCCAATGCTAAATAGGATCTTTTGTAGATAAGATGTTTTGTGGTCCAGTGCTGAATGTCACTTGATGACTCAAATGCAGTAATCCACTCTGATCAAATTGATTGTGACCTGTTGTTTTGGAACAAAAACAAACAAAAACAATTAAGCTTATGTAATGTTGAATATCTTTATATAATGTGTTTTGTGTGTATCTTACGATGAGTACAGTCCAGCTGAGTTAAATGTACCTGACATTCTCTCTCTCTTTTTCCATATGGCTATGCATTACTTGGTGACCTCCTAAACTCAGGTAAGACTATTGCTGTTCTCAGTCTAAAATTCCTCAGTCAGAACACTGTGTGTGTGTGTGTGCATGTATGTTTTTTAATGCATTTTCAAATGAGACTTACTATTACTATAACCATGGTGCAAAGCCACCTGGAACATACCAGCACATGTGGCTTAATCTAGGCCTAAACCCAAGATAAGTATGTTGTCACTAATAGTTAGCAATATTAGTCATATTAACACAGTACATTACCTGTTATTATCCAGACTGCTTCACTTACATTTTAGGCACTTAGCTGATGCTTTTATCCAAAGCATCTTACAATTATGACTCAGTACAAGTAATTGAGGGTTAAGGCTTTTGGTCAGGGGCCCAACAGTGGCAACCTCGTGGTGGTGGGGCTTGAACTGACAACCTTGCAATTACAAGTCAAGGATATTACCAATGAGACACCACTGCCCTGTCCAATGCTGTTCATCTGCTTCATCCAGACAGCTTCAGGAAAACAATACATTCTTCTACAAAGACGTATTAAGACCTATTACAATATTCTCTTTAATCACATCTTTAAATTACGTTTGTCTAACTTTTCTCTATTTTGCATTAGAGTCTAATTGCGCACTATGGCACAAATTGAAAAAGAAATGCAATCCAGAAAATAACCAATCAGACAGTCAGTCTGTGGGAATATTGTTAGAATGCAGGAAAGCTCCTTCAGGTCCTGGAGAACTCTAAAGTCTTCCAGTCCTCCTTTACGGATTTTTTATTTCCACCAAAACAATGGTGCCTCGATGTTTTCTACAAACCAGCCAATGACGATGGTCGTACTGGAATAAATAAATACCGCTGGAGGAATTGTGAGAGAAAAGCATTTCAGATTGATGCTAGCACTGGAGAGCATTGTGACTGATGTGCACACGCGGCTTCTGTTGGCTAGGCTGTGGTGAAGGTGTGTGTGTAATGTAACATGTGTAATGACAGTGCTCCAGCTGAACTCACAGCACACCCTGCACACCACTCAGCGCCCAATGAGCTCTGAGCACAGTGCAGTGCAGGATCTTCTGTGGCTGTACAGTAGGCATGTGTGTGTGTGTGTGTGTGTGTGTGTTCCTTCTGTTCTGTGGCTGTGGACTAAATGTGTGTGTTCCGTCTGTTCTTTGGCCATGCAGTGGGTGTATGTGTATGTGTTCCGTCTGTTCTTCGGCTATGCAATAGGTGTGTGTGTGTGTGTGTATGCAGGGGACCAAGTGTGTGTGTGTGTGTGTGTATATGCAGGGGACCACGTGTGTACATGTGTTAGGTTTTCCAGCCTATTTAACCCATTAGCAGTGTGTGAGCTCTCATTATGTGTGTGTGAGTGAAGGTCCTGGTGATACAGAGAACAGAAGGAGTGTGTATGGTGTCCAGGGCGGAGCTAATGGCGCGATCCACAGATAGGAGTGAGATTCACATTCTATCTTTCAGCTGTTCCTGGGTTTCAAATATGGACAGTGGTTCTGTGGTCTTACAATTATGACCAAGTGCAATTTGACTAATCGAGGGTTAAGGGCCTCAGGCCTCAACGGGGCTTGACCTGGCAACCTTCTGGTTACTAGTCCAGTACCTTTACTACTGCCCACCACTGCCTGTCTACTCATTGCTGCTTGTTGCTACAGTTCTCTGAGGTTGGTGGCTGGAACCAGAAATTCACTTAAAGTCATGAAAAGATTGAAATGTTTTGATATAACAGGATGTTATGGCTAGGATGTATTCTATGAGGAAATGGCAAAAGACTTTTGTAAGCCAGTCTGGATAAGATCATCTGCTAAATGCTGTAAATGTAAAATGTAAATATATCGTTGAACTGTTTATGATTAAAGATGGTTTTCTTTTTGTTTCCTTTAAAAACCTTTTTTTTTTTTATTAGACAAGCAATTTCCAAGTTGGTGGTTAAAAATCCCAATAAAACGACCCCAAACATGGTCCGGCCTGCAGGAAAAGGATCCCATAACGTCTCTTCATTTGCTGACCTGCACCACATACATATAATGCTGGAATCCAGGTATAACTGAGGCTGTGCTAGTCAGCCCATGCCACATCTGGACACATCTGGACACTCGGTTCATATAAGACAATGTATATAATGCACTGTGTTGAGACCTCAGACCGTAATGTGAAAAGTGAACACTAAAAAACATCTCAGCTGTAGAAAAAGGACCCACTGCTTGGTGCCTGATGCCACTGTGGTGAGTGTATGCTAATGATATCTCTGTATTTACTCTTTTCTTTCTGCAGTTTAGGAAAACTGTGTCATGTCGTGCAGCCATGAACACATGTTGTAAGCGCTGCCCGCTAAAGACCTTCTTTAGTTAGATGGATTTTAATGCATATGACACCTGTTTTCCTATCACCTGACACCTGTTTCCCTATCACCTGACACCTGTTTCCCTATCACCTGATACCGGTTTCCTTATCACCTGACACCTGTTTCCCTATCACCTGACACCTGTTTCCCTATCACCTGACACCTACTTCCCTGTCCTTAGGGAACTGGGTATTATCAGATCCTGGTAGAGTAGTGACCGATTCACTCTCAGAGGACAGTCACAGAGGAACACCCCCATGCTTGGATCCAGTCCCTCCAGAAAGGAGAATGTCTTTAAATGTCCAGGCTGGAAATGTTCTTTAAGATGGGTTAGCCTCTGTGGAGTCCCCATTAGCCTGCAGGGGCATTCTGACCGACGTATACGTGCCCGGGCAGCTATCGATGATCAGCTTCCCAGAGTTCTGTGGTTTTTCTTAGCTGCTCAGGAACAGATTCCTGGATAAGCCTAATGCCTCGACTAGTGTTGTGGAAGTGGATTGTTGCTTCTGTATGTTGCCAGAGAGGTTTTTATGCACTCACCTCAGACCCTAAAGTTATTTATTAGACTTAAATGTGGAAACACCTAATGATAGAATATCATCTGTTGTTTTAAACTAACTGATAAAGGATTTCCAATTGTTTTCTGGTACTGATGATGTACAATATAATTCTATTCAGTCCTTTTCCACATTGAGCAAAATGATCACAGTGTCTTTCTCATGACACACAGGACTATATGTGATGTTGGAAAACATGATATATGTTAATGTAATTGCATATATGCTAAGTTTAAGTGCTGAGTGCAGGTTTGGGATATCACCACTCTGATCCAGGTGGACACGCTCTGCGAGGCGAGTCAGGAGCTGTATTACTAAAAGTTTGTCCAAATGTTGTTTTGGCTTGACCGTCTCCTCACATTATGACCCAGCTCAGTGAGGAGAATATGTCCCCGGGCTCCTGGTACTTTCTCAGTAGGAAGGTAGTATTAGCTTGGTAGAGGCCTGGGAGAACGAGCCCAAATCTCATTGGAATTGAGGTGCGGGAGATGGGATGAAGACTTATAGAATTCTGTTATGAACCCCTCCTGTCCAGTAGACTTGTTGTTTGGGAACTAGGAAACTTCCAACCTGATCTGATCCAGTGTAGTAATGTACCATCAGTGTAGTAAACCAACTGAACCAGTTAGCCCATCTCTGTCACACCAGGGCAGTTTTCGAACTCGCCGGTACTAGCCTGGCTGGCGGTGGATTTGTAGAAGATCTAGTGCAATTAAGTAAATATTTGTTCCTCTCTCTAGGGTCTGTAATGTGTTCTCCATGCATGGTTTTAGTTTTAGGTAGGCTATTTCCTGTGAGGCTTAAAACAACCTGCACTTGATCTCAAAAAAGAGAGTACACTTATTTAGTCCAGATAGCGAACTTGGTTTACATTAATTCAACAGTGGGACAGATGTCATCCGATGTGTGCATGCACCTATTCTTATTCAAGCAGCTTAGTTTTCATTCTGTTTTCTATCATTGTTTTATTGGTTTTGTTTTTTCTCCTTGTCTCACGTCAGTCATTGTTCATTTCAAGGAAGAAGAACATTTCTTATTCAGCCATTTACAAAAGGCAACGTCTTCAAGCAATGAGTCCCCAGTTTACTGAAACGCATGCTCAGAAGCTAATGCCTTTCAAATCACACACAAGGTACTGAGAATAACTACAAATCTGGTTTATGAACCTATGTTAAAAAGCAGTATTCTCCTGGGATTAAACAGCCTCCAGATGTCATTATATCATGAAAACACTCTAGCTCATATCATGGAAACACTCTACCTCATTATATTATGGAAACACTCAACATCATTATATCATGGAAACAATCAACTTCATTATATCATGGAAACACTCAACCTCATTATATTATGGAAACACTCTACCTCAATATATCATGGAAACACTCAACCTCATTATATCATGGAAACACTCAACCTCATTACATTGTGGAACCACTCAATCTCATTATATTATGGAAACACTCAACCTCATTATATTATGGAAACACTCTACCTCAATATATCATGGAAACATTCAACTTCATTATATCATGGAAACACTCAACCTCATTACATTATGGAAACACTTTACCTCAATATATCATGGAAACACTCAACTTCATTATATTATGGAAACCTGATCTTGTTCTTATGTTCTTATGAACACTGATCTTGCCCTGCTTTGGACGAGGCCACAGAACGTTGCCAGGGAGTGTTTATCTATTTTATTTTTTGAGTATTGAAAATGTCAAGATGTGAAGAGTCAGGAAATGGGCTGCGCTGTTTGCAGGCGATCTGGGACTCATCTTACACTGCCCTGCTGACAGTCCTGCTCGGTGCTGGCCTGCCCACATGTTTCCATGCAACCTCTGGCCTGTATGACAGAGATAACCGCATGCAATAGTGCTAATGAGCGTGCGTGCCCGCGTTCCTGGACTGGGGCTGTTAATATCTGCCCCGGGGGGCGACTCATTAACCCGGTTCATCTCTAGCTCACTGGAGGTCACGCCAGGCTCATCAGACGGAGCCGTTTGATTTGAGCCTGTCGAGCGCGTGATGGATCAGAGCCTTGAAAACTCAGATCTCTCTTGCTCCAGCTCTCGGTCGGGGTTTGATTCTTCTCCTGTTTCCTCCTGAACATTCTTACACCCTGTTGTCTCGCTAAACCCCACATCTTGCAGCATGGAGGTGGTGTTGACATGAAATAGTAATAGTATTGATCTCAGGCCTCAGAGAAACAAGATCACGGCCTTATTTGCAGACCATGATAGCCCCCAATGCCCCCATCCCTTTTTAAATGGTTTTTGTATCCCACACAACATATTACCAGGCTACCGTGCATTTAGATTCTACAAGACAAGCACAAATAGACTTGTAAAAAAAAAAAAAAGTCACCGTTGTTTTGTGCTTGCTTCATAAGTTGAATCTCTATAATCTTTGTTTTGTGTTGAAATGACAGTGTAATGGCCGATTCTCAGGAGATTATTAACTCTGCCTGGAGTGTGTCTGGCTCACACAATCAGACCCAGCTCTGCCTGGTGTGTGTGTGGCTTACACAATCAGACCCAGCTCTGCCTGCAGTGTGTGTGGCTCACACAATCAGACACAACTCTGTCTGAAGTGTGTGTGGCTCTCACAATCAGACACAGCTCTTCCTGGAGTGTGTGTGGCTCACACAATCAGACCTTGTGCTGCATGGAGTGTGTGTGGCTCTCACAATCTGGGCACAGCTCTGCCTGACAGAATGGGAGAGTTGAAATTTGGATGGTAAGTGACAGTTGTTCCAGATTTTGTTTTGTCAGCTGTTCCTTTTGAACTGTGTCAGAGTTTGGGCATGTGAGCACGCCTGTGCATCTGTGATCGTGTTCTCCCCTTCTTCATCCGTGCATCTGTGAGCGTGTGTTCTCCCCTTCTCTGGCGACATGCCAAAGCTGCAGCATGTGTATGGCAGCCAGTGATGGATTTCAAAGTTAGCGTTCAACAGTAGCTTCTATCTGAGAGACTAAAGGAACAAACAGACAAACATGCAAGTAAGCCAATCAAACGTCTGAGCCAAAACAAAGGGGTGGGGACATGGTAATTAGACCATGGCTGTTATCAAGTCAGCCTGCTGTGATTGGTTAGGCTGGAAGCTGAACCCTCCTGTAAAGCTTAAATTTAATGATTGTTTATATTTGAATTAATGTTTATGCTTATGATTTGAGTGTTAATGTTTAAGATCTTTAATGAGGTCATTCATTTTAACCTCTCAATCACTGTTTTTATTTGCTTTTGTTTTTTTTTAACTATAACAACCTTTTTTTGTGATGACAGGGCTCTCACGTAAAAGAGAATTTGAACATAAGACTGAGAATATGTGTGGTATTCGCTTTTATATTCTGTTCTTATAGTTTTATAACAATTGTGATTTACACAGACCTGGTCTTGCATTTGTAGTTCCGTTGTAGTCGACGTTTCTGTTCGTGACTCTTATTCACGGTACCACTGGCCTCAGGAGGGTAGGGGTGAACCTTCTCCAGCAAACATCTCTAATCGCTCAACGTCTGCTGTGCTCACGTTAGGTTGTTGCTCTGACATCAGTCCAGGAAACCCAGCTCTGGTCCTGCAGTTCTGCCCTGACGACGCACCTGCACAAATTTATCCACTTATCTCCCTGTCGTTAATAGACGAGGTGACCGAGGTGTTTTTGAGCAGGGAGGAACCTCTGTCCTCCACTGTGTCTGACACTATCGGACGGCTGGGATCGCTGACAGTGTAAACACTGCAGTGCAAACACAGGGACCATGGTCATTCAGTCTTTATTTATGCAAAAAATAACAAATACTTCCAAAACTATAGTATTCTTTCATACCTGAGAAAGAGAATCAGAGAATATAGAAACAGTTTCTTACTGACTATGATATGCTGATATCCTGAATAATGAGGAAAAAAACCTCTCTAAAGTAACAGTGTCTAAAATTGCATTTCCATTTTGCATCTTAAGTGTCCTACAAAAGCTGCCAGAAACTTCTAAACCAACCTCTTCGGAATAAAACACAGAGAGAGAGCACACAGTAGGTAGAAAGTGTGTTTTAAAACAATTCTAAATGGATCTGACATTGGTCTGTGTGTGCATGCACTTGTGAATGGGTTTACGTGTCTCGGGAGACGGGTGTCCTCCGAATGGGTTTACGTGTCTCAGGATATGGCTGTCCTCTGAAGGACTCCTCATTTGCAAGAAGTTGTGATCTCATTTGGTCAGCACACATTTCCATTGGCACAGAGTAACACTGAGACAGGCTCCCCCGTGTGTGTGTGTGTGTGTGTGTGTGTGTGTCTGTAGTGGGTGTGTTCTCTGTGTCTGTGTGTATCTGTAGTCAGTCCTGTGTGTGTGTGTGTGTGTGTGTGTGTGTGTGTGTGTGTCTGTGTGTGTCTGTAGTGGGTGTGTTCTCTGTGTCTGTGTGTATCTGTAGTCAGTCCTGTGTGTGTGTGTGTGTGTGTATGTCTGTGTGTGTATGTGTGTGTGTCTGTGTGTGTCTGTAGTGGGTGTGTTCTCTGTGTGTGTATCTGTAGTCAGTCCTGTGTGTGTCTGTGTGTATCTGTAGTGGGTGTGTTCTATGTGTGTGTGTGTGTATCTGTAGTCAGTCCTGTGTGTGTGTGTGTGTGTGTGTGTGTGTGTGTGTCTCGCTCTATCTGTCATGTATCCAACATCCTCACAATATGCAAACATTTTCCTGCTGCAGACACTTCATATGTAATAAGATGCATGCCACGTCTCTGGCTAACCACAACCCCCTGGTTTACTGCCTCAGTTCTCTTTCAAATAAATTATTTATCATTTCCATGGCAATTTGCCACTGGGTGAGTCTGCCAGGATGCAGCCATGTCTGACTCTGAGCCATTACAGCCAACCAATCTCCTGACCCAGCCGATATTTGAATACACAAGCCAAGTTGAGGCCAGACAGTTCATAACCCATGGGCCTGGACCAATCCCAGCTGAGCAGAAGTTGTTAACCTACTACACTTCATGAGACATTTTCAGCCTATAGATAAGACTGGCTGATTGTTGATCCCTTTTATAACTATGATTGAGGTAGCCAAGCAAGACTTAGCTGGTGTGGTGAAACACTGCTGAAAAGACCACTGGTCTTGGTCACCAGCTGACAGTCAAACTAGTGAACCATCCGATTTCAGCAAACATAACTACGGACCACACACCACAAGGCACGCAAACCAGCAGGTTCACCTCGACTCACCCCCTGTCCAGTGAAGATGAACACAAGTGCAGTCTACTCAGGAGATTGTTTGTACGCTGAACTTTCCACCCCGTCCTAGCGAGACTCTCTCCCTCTATAATGAACTTCTACAGAACTGCCTTCCAGCCTGTCTAGTCATTCAGTCAGACTGAGAGGTTTGATTAACATCCTGCTAGCTAAGGATCAGAAATCCTTCAGCGGCGCTATGCCTCCGTGTGGGCGCTTTACCCGAGGCAGATCCAAACTTTCACTCAGGTTAGGATTAGGGTCAGGATTAGAGTCAGGGTTAGGGTTAGGGGTAGGTTTACTGTTAGGGTTAAGGCTAATGTTAATCTTAGGTTTAGGATTAGTGTTAGGTTTGGGTTAGTGTTAATGTTAGTGTTTGTTTTAGTGTTAGGCTCTTTGTTTCCTGAGAGCTATGAATGTTACACTAACACGCATCTCTGCATTTGGGTTTGGGTTAGGGTTATGGTTTGGGCTTGGATTAGGTCTAGGGTTAGGTTTAGGGTTAGTGTTGGGGCTTGGATTAGGGTTAGGTTTATGGTTATGGTTTGGGTTTAGATTAGAGTTAGGGTTGGGGTTTGGGTTTGGATAAAATGGATTAATCAGCATTTATGGTGTGAATACAAATGTGCCCATCCAACCTACTTCAGGCAGTCAGACCACAGCTGAGAAGTCTGAGAAAATCAACTTTGAAATGGAGAGGAGGGGACCACCACAGACATGAACACACCACAGACATGCACACACCACAGACATGCACACACCACATACATGAACACACCACAGACATGAACACACCACAGACATGCACACACCACAGACACGAACACACCACAGTCATAAACACACCACAGACATGAACACACCACAAACATACCACAGACACACCACAGACATGAACATGCCACAAGCATGAACACACCACAGACATGAACACACTACAGACATAAAGAAATCAAAGACATAAACGCACCCATGTGAAGATAAAAGACACCAGTTGCTGAGTTTTAATTAAATAATGGTAGTCAGTGTGCAGTGTAATTGAAACACACCTCAGTAATCCACTCCAGCACTGTTTCCTGTGCCTTCCAGTGAACTTTACAGCCAAGGTTACACCTCTGCCAGCCTCACAGAGGAAGGTCCGTCTGGGGACACGTCCTCGCTCTGGGACTCCAGGTAGAGCTGTTCGAGGGTTAGGCCATCTCAGACATTTACATTCACATTTACATTTACGGCATTTAGCAGATGCTCTTATCCAGAATGACTTGTCATTTTTGTTACAGCTTTGCCATTTACTCATAAAATACACCCTGGTACAGTACAGTAGGTTAGAGTCCAATATATCAAGTACAAAATACAGAAGGTCTATCTTAAACAATGATAAGTGCAATAAACAATAAGTGCTAGAATTTGTTAAACAACATAAACAATACCCTACAATAAGTATTAATTTAGTCAGTCAATATGGGAGCAGGGTCAGTTGTCCTTTAAATATTCTGCAAATAGACGGGTCTTCAGTCTGCGGGTCTTCAGGACTCTGCTGTCTGGACAGCAAGTGGGAGTTCATTCCACCATCTTGGAGCCAGGACAGAAAATAATCTCCATGCTTGTCTCCATGAGACCTGAAGCAAGGTATTTCAAGCCGAGCCGTACTTGAGGTGCAAAGTCCTCGAGGTATGCATTGACCTGAGAGATGACAGCTCGGGACCGATTGTGTCGGGTTTTAAAGGTCACATCATCATCACCCGAGCGCACATGTGAACCTGCTCTTGAGTTTACACTCTTGAGTGAACTGCTTGGAAGCGAGCGTCTTTAACGAGATGATAAAACGCTTGTGAAAACACACCTGTCCGTTGTCTTGTCTCTCGCTGGACACACATCAAACGAGGACACTAGTGTCAGGAGACACAACAACAGAGCACTCGAGTGCTTAAGGGGTCAAGGGTTAAATAGTGACCTGACGGCAGTGGAGGACCTACACATCAGCGTGAGGTAAAGTGAAGTGCTTAATGACAGAAGAAGCGTCTAGACATGAAAAAATGACTTGATCACAGTCTTCATCAATATCCATATTTATCCCCATATATAAATATAGTACAGTGAGGTAAACTACAACAGACAAAGCAGCACAAATACAATTATCACTGAAACATCGGGCAAACTGGACAGGACCTATATAGCATGTGAATGTTGTGTACATTTTGAAAAGTTAATTTCTGTCAATTTATTTTTGAAGCGAGAATTGTATATATGATTATGTACGGTGTGAAAACCAGTTTTTGAAAGAGAGGGTTTTGGGAAGATTTGATATGTTGTGTTTTATTGGGCTGTGGCTTCGCACTGAATGGCTAATTAAAGAAGGGAAGAGATTGTACTGGAGCTGTAACAGAACTTTACAGACATTTTTGTTGGGAGATTCTGAAAGGTCAAGCCCTTTGGTGTCTTTGACAGTGTCTCTTGTATCCTGCAGCCTCAGTACTGGTCAAGTGAGTTGACTGGTCTGTGGTGAGCAAATGCTGTGCTTGGCTATGTGAAGACTGAAGGTATAGGTGTCACTTATGCTGGGTTACACTGGAGAAATGTCCCCACCAATTCCTGAAAGGTGTTTGTACCCCCTAGTAAAATGTCTTCTGAAAATATTAGTGTTTCTTTTACAAGCTCTTGAGTTTATTCAATAATATTGAGTTGTTTTAATCAATACAAATTAAATTCCTAATGACAGAATGAAGCAGTGGCTTGTTATTTAGAGGGTTTACTTATTAGTGTTTTCTTTTATCACGAACACACAAACAAACACATGAAGTAACACTTCAATTAACACATAAACTAACACTTAAATTAACACTTAAAGTAACACTTAAACTATGTTCTGTCTGGCACTCACCACACGCATATCCAGTTCACTGGGAAAGGGGAGTACCTGCTTACTGGGAGAGCAGAGTAACTGCTCCCTGGGAGAGGGGAGTACCTGCTTACTGCGAGAGGGGAGTACCTGCTCACTGGGAGAGGGGAGTACCTGCTTACTGGGAGAGGGGAGTACCTGCTCACTGGGAGAGGGGAGTACCTGCTTACTGGGAGAGGGGAGTACCTGCTCACTGGGAGAGGGGAGTAACTGCTCACTGGGAGAGGGGAGTACCTGCTCACTGGGAGAGGGGAGTACCTGCTCACTGGGAGAGGGGAGTACCTGCTCACTGGGAGAGGGGAGTACCTGCTTACTGGGAGATGGGAGTACCTGCTCACTGGGAGAGGGGAGTAACTGCTCACTGCGCGAGGGGAGTACCTGCTCACTGGGAGAGGGGAGTACCTGCTCACTGGGAGAGGGGAGTACCTGCTTACTGGGAGAGGGGAGTACCTGCTCACTGGGAGAGGGGAGTACCTGCTCTGAAGGCTGAGTTATATTATCTGGGGAAAAGAGTGAGATATTGTGAACTTTGACCTATGAGTGGATGTCCCTTCAGAGGAGGTGTTTGTGCGACAGAGGTCTCACATTATAACAGTGCCTGTAGGGCAAAAGACTCAACGCTGATCAATGTAACACCACAGTTACGTGTCTGTACCTGTACAGGAACTAATGCCCATATATGAGATTGTTTACATATGATCATGCTACAATTCCAGGCATAGTAACAGACACATGATGTGTTTTTGCATACTTTTAAACAAATGACTAATAAGGCACTGAATTAGTTAATTAATGTAAGTTTATGCAGGTTTTCTACAATGGTCAAAGACAATTGGGTTAGTCTTGTGGAGAGATCAGATATGTCACATGCATGTGTGTCCAATATACGTGGGACTAGACATACGTGGGACAACCTCCTGAAGCTTCTAGAATCTTCAAGAAGTATCTTGCCCCCAGTGGGAGAGGTTAACCTTACATCATTGATGGTATATAAGTGCATGTACTGTTTGATTAGATGTAGACAGGCTTACAGATCCTGTGGGTTTGTGTTCTGCTCCAGGTATCATTATCTCTGTAGAGTCTGTAGTTATGTACTTAATTTCTAGAAAGTTCTTTCTCTTGAAAAGGAGGTGGCATTATTCCTTCTCACCTTTCACAGAATCAATAAATGTTCGCGGTTGTATTTTATGTCCTTGATGCCACGATAAACTGACAGCTGACATTTCATGGAATGAAACAAATTATTTTTTAGTAAATTGAAAGTAAATTGAAAACAACTGAATATACTTTAAACCAACAGGCTTGATAAATGCGGCCATAAAACCTTTCCATAAGCCTCTTCCCTTTGGTTGCGGTGCTGATTTATCTTTTGTGATGGTGTGCGCCTGAGGACTGAAATGCAGGTTTGGAGGGCAGCTGAACTGAATGTGATGTTCTCTCAGCATTGGTGACCACAGCATTTTACAAATCAAATTTACATGAGCACCAAGCTGGTGGAGTTGAAGCATTAAGCATGGAGAATGTTTGCCTCGGTGTAGTGTGCTCGCTCTCTCTCTCGCTCTCTCTCTCTCTCTCTCTCTCTCGCTCTCTCTCTCGCTCGCTCCCTCTCTCTCTCTCTCTCTCTCGCTCCCTCTCTCTCTCTCTCTCTCTCTCGCTCGCTCCCTCTCTCTCTCTCTCTATTCGTCTCTTTCTCGCTCTCTCTTCAGGTACTGTTTTTCACTGCTGCGCTTCTTTTATGTACAACATCATTTGTATAGCCTCACAATACCTAATTGTAAAGTGCAACTCCTTGGCTGGAACTGCACTAATAAACTGTTATTTGGAAGCTCAGCTCTTTAGATGCCATTGAACTGTGAAAATACCCACACACTAACTAGAGTGAGGATCCAACTGTAGCCTTAAAAATGACTGACACGAGTTCCTTTTAATTATCCAATCTCTACTGTGCATGTTTACTGGGTTAAACAATTAATTAGATAAGTGACAGCTAATCCTCGGACAAAGCAGGCTGTTTTAGCAATAGGATTCCTCAGAAGGTTGTTTACAAAGTGTGCTCTATCTCTAATTATGATTTACAGTCAGATATATTTATTAAGTTTTACACTCTAAAAGTTCTCTAATTTTTCACTGAGCTGAGTTTTTAGTAAACAAAAATACACGCATCGTTTTTAATGGCTGGATAGATGATGGATAGCTGATTTAAATAGGTCGTTGAATTGGGTAATTTATTGATGTCAGCCTTTGAGTCAGAAAACCCAAAAGACAAATAGAATACCTGCAAACACAAGGAAAGGAGAATAGAAAAGTTAAGGTCCCTAATATTGAGCCTTCTGGTACTCCACCCCACCCCGAAGGGAGGGACACCAACCAATCAGTGTTAACTACCTGAGACATATTTCACAGCAACCCTTGCATTCTTGAAGTCCTAAGTTGAGATAATTTTTTACGCACGATGTTTGTGTCCCACTCTGAGCCTCTGGACGCCAAACACAGATACAATTCTAAGACCATATTTTATCCCATTTTAAGACCAAACCACTGCTGCCTAAACCTGTTCATTAA
>NC_137506.1:1960000-1977500 GCF_041902795.1 Electrophorus electricus | reverse complement strand
AGTACAGGACCGACACACGTGCACCCTGACCACAGACCAAAGAGTGTGTGTCTTTTCAAAGCTCAGCGTCATGGCAGCCAGAGACTCCTAAACCCCCCTGAGAGATGGTGTGTCTCACACACATTTAAAGTGACAAGCCTGACCAATGAAGAGCAATGAGTTCTTTTTTCACATATCAGTAGAAGATTCTTTCATTAGGTGTCATCATGCACGTGACTGGTGCTGTGTTTTCCAGCGTGAGCTAACGTCTTTGCAGAAATTGGAGTGCGTTCGAGTTCTGCACGTGTCCGGGCTGTGGCCAGACCTGGGTTCTGTCTCACAGGCTGACTCTGGACTCTGCACTCCACTATCTTAAGATGAGTTTAGTAAGCAGAACGCACAGCGGATGGGAACTAAGCGCGTATGTAATGAGGTTGCAAAAAACCACAATATTGCAGCCTTTTCCCTTTAGTGAGAGTTCTCTGGCACACTGTGTTTTGCTTTCTAAAGGGAGTAGTGCTAACAAATTGCATTTACTTTGTTCTTAAAACAGGTGCGGTGCTGAGGCAGTACATTCTTTCTAACTTTTGAAGGTTCACAAAAAAATGAAAAAAACAACCCCACAAAGCCCACTAAAAAAAGCATTAGAGGGAGATCAGGAGACTTTGCTAATTAGCACAAACGCTGAACAGCGCAGGAGAAAGGCATTGTGTTCGTAATTAGAGGAAGACCTCTCGATTAGCCTTACCGCACACATTATGGAGATCTGCTCTCTGGTCTTTTCTTAGGTGGGAAGGCGATTTGATAGGGGTTACACAGCTGACCAGCCGATCCGCTAGAGGTCACCCGTGGCAACAGAGAAGCAGGGTGACGAGGGGGCGTGTGCTGGGTGCGTTGTTGTCGTCATGCTCCATAACCAGCCCCCCCCCGAGCTAATTGGAAGTACTGATCACCAGCCGTGTATGAGAGAATATCAAAAAGGTAAATTGGAAGGAATGAAAAGGACAACCGATATTTGTTGAAAGTGCAAAGGGGAGTTAGGGAAGATTCGAATGGTCTGCTGTCACAGGGCTGCTGTGTATTTGTACAGGGGCCCGATGAATGCAGGCTTTGTGCTGAGAATCTCCATGCTGTAGGACTCAAAGGAGCTGAAGTGAGAGACTATGAGAAGCGAGACGAGGAAACTGGTTTGCTGAGAAAAGCCAGCTGTGTTTTCTTTGACACGAGTCAGCATGCAGATAAACTCAAAGGTTTCTCCCACTGGCGCAAGTAAACAAGCGTTTCTCAAACTCCGCTGTAGTGCAGCACTTGAGTGACACTTACACAGTTGCCTGAACTTGAGTAAGAGGATGTACTTCTCTGATCCGTCACAGCACCATGCAGGGAGGCTAACCTTCCATATGCTGCCCTGCGCTAATCCCAGAGCCCAGAAACACCCCTTCTAGCATGGCCTGGGGAACTCCCTGCCTCTCTGCCACTCCTTTTCCACTGAATGTGTCTAAGCAAACCCCTGCACTAATGAGTCATCTCTCATGCCTGTGCTGTCGATGCTTTCAGACACGGAAGGTAAACACCTCTAAAGGCAAATACTGCTTGCCATCAGGGGCTTAAACACACGCAGGAGGAGGGGCCTTAATCCTGGGCTTGTGAGGGAGTCCACTCCGACCCGGTCCCAGATGAATTACACCTCACACATTACCTCTGTCTTAGTTATTGTCTTAGAACTCCTCTGTGCAGTGACCGGGTTTGTCCTGTTTCAATACCTGCAGTGTTTACGCTAGTTATCACTATACAGCCCACCATCAACACCACCATTGCAGATCTACTGTATCTACTGCACAGTCGTGAGGTTGGGAAGATATGGTGTCGGCTTTGACCTCATGTGTCATAGATTCATGTCAGTCTTGGCTTTATAAAGCGTGTTCATTAGATGTAATTCTGTTAGATATTAATACCAGTGCACACCACTGTTGTTCTGATCTCTGCTACTAAATTTCTTTGTTTGTGCAGATTTAGTTCCTCGCAATGATGTTTATTTAATCCAGCCATGCCGGTCTACCCACCAGGGATGCTTTACCAAGAAGCAGTTGTTTCCAAGACCTGCATGTTTGATATGATCAAACAGTGAAATAAAAGTTGTGACGTTGCCTTTCCCCATCACCAAGAGACTGTCGTTTTCGTCTGAAACTGACTGCCACCGTTCTGCCAGCTCTTGGTGGTGATGCGCGGTCTGGCCTCCGCAGAATTAGTAAAGACTGTGTTTAAGGAGGATTCCTTTTATACTGACTACGCTCTGGAGGCTGTAATCCATCTGAGACTTTATGCTGTGTAATCCAACTCAGATTTTACGATGTCTAATCCAGCTCACATTTATGATGTGTAATCCAGATCAGACTTTATGGTGTGTAGTCCTGCTCAGACTTTATGATGTGTAATCCAGATCAGATTTATGATGCGTAATCCAGATCAGACTTTATGGTGTGTAGTCCTGCTCAGACCTTATGCTGCATAATCCAGATCAGATTTAATGGTGTGTAGTCCTGCTCAGACCTTATGATGTGTAATCCAGCTCAGATTTATGCTGCATAATCCTGATCAGATTTAATGGTGTGTAGTCCTGCTCAGACCTTATGATGTGTAATCCAGCTCAGATTTATGCTGCGTAATCCAGATCAGACTTTATGGTGTGTAGTCCTGCTCAGACCTTATGCTGTGTAATCCAGCTCAGATTTATGCTGCGTAATCCAGATCAGACTTTATGGTATGTAGTCCTGCTCAGACCTTATGATGTGTAATCCAGATCAGATTTATGCTGCGTAATCCAGATCAGATTTAATGATGTGTAGTCCTGCTCAGACTTTATGCTGTGTAATCCAGCTCCGATTTTATGCCTTGTGCTTGGCAGCAGGGTTTGACAAGGCTGTGCTCATGGGCAGCGGATGGCTACCGTGGGTGGAGGATGGTTGGTTGGGACAATCATGTGCTGTCCAGCACATGTTTGGCTGTGTCATATATAGCGCCCTATTTTTGGGTGCACAGCAGTACCACATGTTGTCATGGCCACACAAGGTGGGCTGTGGTCATCTCACGTCCTGAGCGATACAAACGTGTGAGCAAGGGACCAGTGTGTTTCCGCACTATTTAGGACCACACAGTGACTGTGCATGAGGGACATTCTTCCATGACCCGCTGGAATCATGGGGAGGGATAATTTTCAGCGTACCTTTGGCTGACATGTAAAACAATTTATTTATTTGTTTATTATTAGTTACATTTCGTATTTTAGCACCTTTCTCAAACTATAGTACACTTCAGAGACAGATATCAGCTTTTACACACACTCACACAATTTGCTCTTTTGACAGAGGTGCCAGTTTCCAGACGCAGACGTATTTTGCGTGCTGTATAATATTATTGAGTTGTCTGGCATTCCCAGGCTTGCGTAAACCAAGGGAAGACACAGATATCCTATGTGAAGTGTCTTTTTTTTTACATTGTACGCCCCATTTATGTCTTTCTTGCCCAATTTAAAATCCCAAGCCTTTCTTTTAGCGGCTATTATCCTCCTCACGCTGATCCTGGCGTGCGGGGCCTCGGAGGACGTTAAAACCAGAACAGCTTCATTGCTCATTCCCCACACTGTCATTACAGAGGGGCCATTTGTTCTGTCCTCAGTGGCTTAAGACTAATTAGACCTCCCGAAGTAATGTCCCAGCTAAAGAGTGGCTGCTCCCCCCGACACCACATCAAATTCCACACCACGAGAGCCAAAAGAGTGAAACGTCGAAAGGAAAAGAAAATGGTTCAGGCCCTGTTATCTTATTTTGCTACTGACTGTTGTGTTCTTTCACTCTGGTGGTGAGAGGCGTTGATCAGAATAGCACATGTGGAGCATACAAACAGTGAGAGTGTGTGACACACTGAGAGTGTGTGACGCACTGACTGTGTGTGAGACACAGTGAGAGTGTCTGACGCACTGAGTGTGTGTGACGCACTGAGCGCGTGTGACGTACTGACTGTGTGTGACGCAGTGAGAGTGTGTATGGTCCAGTGAGTGTATGATCCATTGAGAGTTTATGATCCAGTGAGAGTGTGTTACACAGTGAGAGTGTTATACAGTGAGTGTGTTACACAGTGAGCATGTTACACAGTGAGAGTGTATGATCCAGTCAGTGTGTATGATGCAGTGAGAGTAGGTGACGCAGTGAGAGTGTATGATTTGGTGAGAGTGTGTTACACAGTGAGAGTGTATGATCCAGTGAGAGTGTGTTAGACAGTGAGAGTGTATGATGCTGTGAGTGTGTATGATCCGGTGAGTGTGTATGATCCAGTGAGTATGAATGATGCAGTGAGAGTTTATGATCCGGTGAGTGTGTATGATCCAGTGAGTGCGTATGGTCCAGTAAGAGTGTGTTACACAATGAGAGTATGTTACACAGTGAGAGTGTGTTACACAGTGAGAGTGTGTATGATCCAGGGAGTGTATGATCCATTGAGAGTTTATGATCCAGTGAGTGTGCATGATTCAGTGAGAGTGTATGATACAGTGAGAGTATTTTACACAGTGAGAGTGTATGATCCAGTGAGTGCGTATGATCCAGTGAGAGTGTGTTACACAGTGAGAGTGTGTGACGCAGTGAGAGTGTGTATGATCCAGGGAGTGCATGATCCATTGAGAGTTTATGATCCAGTGAGTGTGCATGATTCAGTGAGAGTGTATGATACAGTGAGAGTATTTTACACAGTGAGAGTGTATGATCCAGTGAGTGCGTATGATCCAGTGAGAGTGTGTTACACAGTGAGAGTGTGTGACGCAGTGAGAGTGTGTATGGTCCAGTGAGTGTATGATCCATTGAGAGTTTATGATCCAGTGAGAGTGTGTTACACAGTGAGAGTGTGTTACACAGTGAGAGTGTATGACACAGTGAGTGTATGGAGATTGCTGGTAAAGCATTGACTTGCTTATTTTATTAGAAATATTTTTAAGTATACAGTTCTACAATATCAAAACAGCCCTCTTCTTTTAACATCCGAGCAGCACTTTAGCTAATATGTCCGCAGGGGGTAGCTAGCGAGCTCAAATCTCTAACGCACATCACTGCATTGGGAGAAAAGCCTTCCAAAATTAATAAAAAACATTAATAACTTTTTACCTGTGCAGGGAAAAAAGAGGAGATCTAAATCTGCTAGTTTGCAGAGTACTGTAGTTTTCTCATGGCTCTGACAAACAAGTTGTCTTTAAATATCTTTAAATATCCCATAACATTTCTAAACAGCAGGATGACTGATTTGTTTGTTACAGTGCATGCGCACTGTACCGGTCTGAATCCTTGCCTAGATGCCTGTGCCTTTGTTATTATTGCCTGTCATATGTTATGTCATTATGCAACTGAATATTCACACAGAGGATATGGGATTATTCATATGTTATGTCATTATGTAATTGAATATTCATGCAGAGGACATTGGATTGGTCATATTTACATTTACATTTACGTTTACATTTGAAGCATTTAGCTGACGCTTTTATCCAAAGCGACTAACAATTATGACTGAGTTCACCTTTTGACTGAGTCATATGTTATGCAACTGAATATTCACGCAGAGGATATGGGATTATTCATATGTTATGTCATTATGTAACTGAATATTTACACAGAGGATATGGGATTATTCATATGTTATGTCATTATGTAACTGAATATTCATGCAGAGGACATTGGATTGGTCATATTTACATTTACATTTACGTTTACATTTGAAGCATTTAGCTGACGCTTTTATCCAAAGTGACTTACAATTATGACTGAGTTCATCTTTTGACTGAGTCATATGTTATGCAACTGAATATTCACGCAGAGGATATGGGATTATTCATATGTTATGTGATTATGTAATTGAATATTCACGCAGTGGATATGGGATTGTTTGTATTTTGGTGGCTTCTAATTACAGTAATAGAAAATTAACCGTTTATACAGATATTCAGTGATACAGCCTGTCAGTGTTGTCTTAGAACTCCAGAAACAAATCACAAAATAATTAAAAATGAACGGGTCTCTCTCTCTCTCTCTCTCTCTCTCTCTCTCTCTCTCTCTCTCTCTCTCTCTCTCTCTCTCTCTCAAACTGGAGAGGTCTAACACTTGTAACATGAATGCCTTATTTAGTGGAACAAACACAGGAAGGCCCTCCACACAGAGTAGCAGAGATATATTGTACCGACAGGCTGGCACATTCACATTTCTACCCCAATAACGTGAACAGAACATAAAGATTGAAGCACCGCAAGCTACAACTAGCACAGCCTGTAAGCCAGACTCACCCCTGAACAAAAAGCGTCTCACTCTGCTCTACAGTCAGGCACTGAAAAGTCAAAATACTGACTAGCGTGCAATTGAGTTTAGTAATCAGGGGTAGAAAAAGTAAAGAAATAGTAAATAAATATAATGGCAAAATAAATTACATTTCTCTACCAATCCCTTTTTACATTCTAACACACATTTAAACACAAATTGTTAACATTTATATATTTAATCAATTCATATTACCCTGTTTATGTTAACATCAGTATAATCAAAACACCCCCACCCCCATTTTTTTGAGAGAATAAACATGTGCCATAATTATACTTTCACACATTTCCTTCTATCATACAGTAAAAGTGCCATTAAGTCTGTAGCAGAGCTCCACACATTCCACACATGCTTGTCCAAGTTCACTTTAGATATGAACTGATGCAAAGTTAAAAACAAAAACAAACCAAAACTGGAATCATCTGCAGCAAACTTACACAAGCTCCATGGCCCCTACATCCCCTCCCTCTACCCTAAACCCTAACACTTAACCTAAACCCTAACCCTAACCCACCCACATCCCCTCCCTCTACCCTAACCCTAACACTAAACCCTAGTCCTAACCCTAACCCACCCACATCCCCTCCCTCTACCCTAACCCTAACACTAAACCCTAGTCCTAACCCTAACCCACCCACACCCCCTCCCTCTACCCTAAACCCTAACACTAAACCCTAGTCCTAACCCTAACCCACCCACACCCCCTCCCTCTACCCTAAACCCTAACACTAAACCCTAGTCCTAACCCTAACCCACCCACACCCCCTCCCTCTACCCTAACCCTAACACTAAACCCTAGTCCTAACTCTAACCCACCCACACCCCCTCCCTCTACCCTAACCCTAACACTAAACCCTAGTCCTAACTCTAACCCACCCACATCCCCTCCCTCTACCCTAACCCTAACACTAAACCCTAGTCCTAACCCTAACCCACCCACACCCCCTCCCTCTACCCTAAACCCTAACACTAAACCCTAGTCCTAACCCTAACCCACCCACACCCCCTCCCTCTACCCTAACCCTAACACTAAACCCTAGTCCTAACTCTAACCCACCCACACCCCCTCCCTCTACCCTAACCCTAACACTAAACCCTAGTCCTAACTCTAACCCACCCACATCCCCTCCCTCTACCCTAACCCTAACACTAAACCCTAGTCCTAACCCTAACCCACCCACACCCCCTCCCTCTACCCTAAACCCTAACACTAAACCCTAGTCCTAACCCTAACCCACCCACACCCCCTCCCTCTACCCTAAACCCTAACACTAAACCCTAGTCCTAACCCTAACCCACCCACACCCCCTCCCTCTACCCTAAACCCTAACACTAAACCCTAGTCCTAACCCTAACCCACCCACACCCCCTCCCTCTACCCTAACCCTAACACTAAACCCTAGTCCTAACCCTAACCCACCCACACCCCCTCCCTCTACCCTAAACCCTAACACTAAACCCTAGTCCTAACCCTAACCCACCCACACCCCCTCCCTCTACCCTAAACCCTAACACTAAACCCTAGTCCTAACCCTAACCCACCCACACCCCCTCCCTCTACCCTAAACCCTAACACTAAACCCTAGTCCTAACTCTAACCCACCCACATCCCCTCCCTCTACCCTAACCCTAACACTAAACCCTAGTCCTAACCCTAACCCACCCACACCCCCTCCCTCTACCCTAACCCTAACACTAAACCCTAGTCCTAACCCTAACCCACCCACACCCCCTCCCTCTACCCTAAACCCTAACACTAAACCCTAGTCCTAACCCTAACCCACCCACATCCCCTCCCTCTACCCTAAACCCTAACACTAAACCCTAGTCCTAACCCTAACCCACCCACATCCCCTCCCTCTACCCTAAACCCTAACACTTAACCTAAACCCTAACCCTAACCCACCCACACCCCCTCCCTCTACCCTAACCCTAACACTTAACCTAAACCCTAACCCTAACCCACCCACACCCCCTCCCTCTACCCTAACCCTAACACTAAACCCTAGTCCTAACCCTAACCCACCCACACCCCCTCCCTCTACCATAAACCCTAACACTAAACCCTAGTCCTAACCCTAACCCACCCACATCCCCTCCCTCTACCCTAAACCCTAACACTAAACCCTAGTCCTAACCCTAACCCACCCACACCCCCTCCCTCTACCCTAACCCTAACACTAAACCCTAGTCCTAACCCTAACCCACCCACATCCCCTCCCTCTACCCTAACCCTAACACTAAACCCTAGTCCTAACCCTAACCCACCCACATCCCCTCCCTCTACCCTAACCCTAACACTAAACCCTAGTCCTAACCCTAACCCACCCACACCCCCTCCCTCTACCCTAAACCCTAACACTAAACCCTAGTCCTAACCCTAACCCACCCACATCCCCTCCCTCTACCCTAAACCCTAACACTAAACCCTAGTCCTAACCCTAACCCACCCACACCCCCTCCCTCTACCCTAAACCCTAACACTAAACCCTAGTCCTAACCCTAACCCACCCACACCCCCTCCCTCTACCCTAAACCCTAACACTAAACCCTAGTCCTAACCCTAACCCACCCACATCCCCTCCCTCTACCCTAAACCCTAACACTAAACCCTAGTCCTAACCCTAACCCACCCACACCCCTCCCTCTACCCTAAACCCTAACACTAAACCGTAGTCCTAACCCTAACCCACCCACATCCCCTCCCTCTACCCTAAACCCTAACACTAAACCCTAGTCCTAACCCTAACCCACCCACACCCCCTCCCTCTACCCTAACCCTAACACTAAACCCTAGTCCTAACCCTAACCCACCCACATCCCCTCCCTCTACCCTAACCCTAACACTAAACCCTAGTCCTAACCCTAACCCACCCACATCCCCTCCCTCTACCCTAACCCTAACACTAAACCCTAGTCCTAACCCTAACCCACCCACATCCCCTCCCTCTACCCTGAACCCTAACACTAAACCCTAGTCCTAACCCTAACCCACCCACATCCCCTCCCTCTACCCTAAACCCTAACACTAAACCCTAGTCCTTACCCTAACCCACCCACACCCCCTCCCTCTACCCTAAACCCTAACACTAAACCCTAGTCCTAACCCTAACCCACCCACACCCCCTCCCTCTACCCTAAACCCTAACACTAAACCCTAGTCCTAACCCTAACCCACCCACATCCCCTCCCTATACCCTAAACCCTAACACTAAACCCTAGTCCTAACTCTAACCCACCCACACCCCCTCCCTCTACCCTAAACCCTAACACTAAACCCTAGTCCTAACTCTAACCCACCCACATCCCCTCCCTCTACCCTAAACCCTAACACTAAACCCTAGTCCTAACCCTAACCCACCCACATCCCCTCCCTCTACCCTAACCCTAACACTAAACCCTAGTCCTAACCCTAACCCACCCACACCCCCTCCCTCTACCCTAACCCTAACACTAAACCCTAGTCCTAACCCTAACCCACCCACATCCCCTCCCTCTACCCTAACCCTAACACTAAACCCTAGTCCTAACTCTAACCCACCCACACCCCCTCCCTCTACCCTAAACCCTAACACTAAACCCTAGTCCTAACTCTAACCCACCCACATCCCCTCCCTCTACCCTAAACCCTAACACTAAACCCTAGTCCTAACCCTAACCCACCCACATCCCCTCCCTCTACCCTAACCCTAACACTAAACCCTAGTCCTAACCCTAACCCACCCACACCCCCTCCCTCTACCCTAACCCTAACACTAAACCCTAGTCCTAACCCTAACCCACCCACATCCCCTCCCTCTACCCTAACCCTAACACTAAACCCTAGTCCTAACCCTAACCCACCCACATCCCCTCCCTCTACCCTAACCCTAACACTAAACCCTAGTCCTAACCCTAACCCACCCACATCCCCTCCCTCTACCCTAACCCTAACACTAAACCCTAGTCCTAACTCTAACCCACCCACATCCCCTCCCTCTACCCTAACCCTAACACTAAACCCTAGTCCTAACCCTAACCCACCCACACCCCCTCCCTCTACCCTAACCCTAACACTAAACCCTAGTCCTAACCCTAACCCACCCACATCCCCTCCCTCTACCCTAACCCTAACACTAAACCCTAGTCCTAACTCTAACCCACCCACATCCCCTCCCTCTACCCTAACCCTAACACTAAACCCTAGTCCTAACCCTAACCCACCCACATCCCCTCCCTCTACCCTAACCCTAACACTAAACCCTAGTCCTAACTCTAACCCACCCACATCCCCTCCCTCTACCCTAACCCTAACACTAAACCCTAGTCCTAACCCTAACCCACCCACATCCCCTCCCTCTACCCTAACCCTAACACTAAACCCTAGTCCTAACTCTAACCCACCCACATCCCCTCCCTCTACCCTAACCCTAACACTAAACCCTAGTCCTAACCCTAACCCACCCACACCCCCTCCCTCTACCCTAACCCTAACACTAAACCCTAGTCCTAACCCTAACCCCAGAGGAGTCTGTCACAGTTTCAGATTGTATTTGTTTGAGTCCCTATTCCTCCTCCCTGCCTGAGCCCTGCTTCCCCAACTCCCTGACAGCATTCTTTCCTCTTCCCTCAGAAAAAGCTCTGCAAATACCACTGGTGTGTAACCTCATCACCTGTCTGCGTGACCCTGTCCTTCGACTCCCAGGACATGTTCACCTCTACCCTAAACATCTCAATAACAGCAGGTCACATACCAGCTTCCTTCAAGACAAAAACGATATCGTTCCCTCTCACCTTTTCTTTCCTTTCTCAAAGCCTGGAAAGTGTCGTTTATAAACACTTATCACTTTTCTTCCACCAGAACAGTCTCCAGGTTTCCAACCAGTCCGGCGTTAGAACCTACGCACCCTACACTCTCCTGCCCTCCTTGCCGTTGTGGAAAACCTTCAGCCAGATTGTCTAGACAGACATCGGACCTCATCCTCTACAATGTCTCTGCTGCCTTTGACACGATTAACCTCAATATTATTTTGTCCACCTTCACTGACTCTGCACGGCAACCATTTGCATCTCACCTACGGGGGCGTTCGTAAAGTGACATGGAGAGAATTCTCATTTGCTCCTTGTAGGTTTTCTTTTTTATATTCTCTCTTTCTCTGTAGGGGAGGTGATATTCTGACCTTCTCCAGTTTCATCTACTCTGACCATACAAAACTCATTTTCTCCTTCGCCCTCTCGGATACCTGCGTTTCAACACATATCTCGGCAGGCATGTTTGACATCTCATCGTGGACGGCCGCCCGCCACCTGAAACTGAACCCCAGCAAGCCAGCGCTGTAACACCTTGCCTCCGTGTGCTGTGCGCCTGGCCATCTTGTTTGAGAGCTCACTTATAACACCATTTGAAAACACGAGAAACCGAGATGTGTTCACTCTCTACCCGTGTTGCTAACATAACCCAGACATGCAGCTGCACGGGCAGGCTGTACTTGCCCACATTAGATATAAAAAGACCCCTTTTGAGAAAGTACCTGAGTGACCCTTAGCCACTTCAAGGCAATTAAGTAATCACTGATCATTTACTGACTTCTCTGCATAAAAACCCTTTTGTGTGTAGTTTCTTTGTATGGATTTCCTCTGGCAGGGCTCATAATGGTGATCTCAGAAACGGGCTGAGTATTCTAGCATAAGGGTTTCCTTCAAGGAGATGGTGAAGCGCCACTGTAAGTCGCTCTGGGCAAGAACATCTGCTGACCGCTGTAGATGTAAATGTTTGTACAGTAACAACTTGTCCATTTTTTATTCTTAACAGTAACTGTAGGTTGAACTACTGGACTAAGACTGTAACTGTAGGACCATGGAAGGTCAAAGTTATTGGACCAAGTCAACTACTTGACAGTGTGTCCATATGACTATGGAGTGTCAGTATTACAACAGAGTGTCTGTATGATTACGGAGTGTCAGTATTACAACAGAGTGTCTGTATGACTATGGAGTGTCAGTATTACAACAGAGTGTCTGTATGATTACGGAGTGTCAGTATTACAACAGAGTGTCTGTATGACTATGGAGTGTCAGTATTACAACAAAGTGTCCATATGACTACGGAGTGTCAGTATTACTATGGAGTGACACTATTACTATATAGTGTCAGTATAACTACAGTGTCAGTATTACTACAGTGTCAGTATGACTAAGTAGTGTCAGTATGACTACAGAGTGTCAGTATGGCTAAGGGGTGTCAGCATGATTAAGGATTGTCAGTATTACTACACCGTGTCAGTATAACCATGGAGTGTCAGTATTGCTACACTGTGTCAGTATGACTACATGGTGTTAGTATGACTATGGAGTGTCAGTATGACTACACATTGTCAGTATGACTACACAGTGTCAGTATTGCTACACCATGTCAGTATGACTATGAAGTGTCAGTATTACTACATAGTGTCAGTATGACTACACAGTGTTAGTATTGCTACACCATGTCAGTATGAATATGGAGTGTCAGTATGACTACACAGTGTCAGTATGACTACACATTGTCAGTACTATGGCCAGTCTCTTGGCACAAGGCATGGTGCGTGCCAGTTTCATGTAAGGCTGTTTCATTTCTCAAGTTATGCTTCTCAAGTCTTGAAGCTGTTGGACATATTTGTGTTTATTGTTTGTATTTATTGTTTGTGTTTATTGTTGCTTTTTTATTGTGAATTTTACTCTTTAAGTGGTTTTCGATTGAAGGTGGTCTGTCGTTTTGAACCCAAGGTTTCCATCAGCTTGTTGAAATCCTATTAATAAATGGTGTGCTAGTCTGGAATTAGCTTTTTTGGAGCACCATGACAGTCGAACACTTTTAAACCTGTATCAAGGTTTCTCTACCTGCACTCTCATCTACCCATTCGCTGAAACAGTGAACAGATACTATAATGTAGGCACTTCCAGCTGGGGTACAAAGTCCCACAAAATCAACACCAACAATTTCCCATGGTTCACTGCCTGCCAACTCCCTCTGACTTAGGTTGGTGAGCAAACATTCAGTCCAAGAGAGTACATGTGTCTTCATGCATGGAGACACAGCCTGGCTGGGGTCTTTGAGATACCTAAACAGCCAGCCATAGGGTGGTCGTGACAATATTTCAGAAGAAGGTCCTTAATGGATTCTGATGCGTGTATCTGTAGCTCTCTCAGTGGGCGCTGCAGTCAGAGCCTTTACTCTGCAGTGCATCATGAATAACAAATCTTGTTTCGCAGTCAGCGTCAAGATGGGTATTCTGAGAACTTTCCAGATTCTGAGGCCTAACAGCCAACGCTGGGTCATCCATCCTGGAATCTTCAAAGTAGCCCTCTATCTGTAAACTTTAACAGAAGCTGGGCCTAAAGGGCTAGGCTGCTACGACTACGCTGCTATTTTAGAAGGTAGATTGGTGGAGACTTGGTCTGTCTGCAGCGGGTTTTTGGGAAAAGGCATCAAAGCCCTGGTTATTTGGGCAGGGTTTATGAATGCTTCTAACATCAAAGTCTTGTAGCCTGTCATCCAGATGGGTTTTAGCTAGACATAAGGCCATTGGGTTGTGCATAGAGAGGATGTCCTTCAATATAAAAAGCTGATATCACTTGCAGAAGCTCTTTTTCAGTTGTCTGTAGTCTGTACTTTCTGACTTCCATCTTGCTCCAGTGTTGGCCCCAGTACCATGTCCCATGTGTTGGTATGGAGGTAGAATGGATGCTTGAAGTCAGGTAACCACAATATGAGGTCTATGAGAATGCATTTTCAGGCATCCGTAGCCTTCTGAAATTTTTTCTCCCATGTAAAAACTGTCACATTGTGTCAGGAAAACAGTGGTTGGGCTTGTTGAGTGTAATAACTTATACAGTAGCTGGTGAGGCCCAGAAGTCAAACAGGCTTCAGTCAGCTGCCTCTAGGAAAGGTGGTATGTTTTTTACTTTGTGTAAATCAGGAAGGATTCCCTGAGGAGAGATTTGGTAACCTATGAATCCAAAATTTATCCACTTTCAGGGAGAGGCCATCAGTCAGAAACCTCAATAAAACCTCCCTCAGCTCGAGGAGATGTTGAGAAAAAGTTGGAGACGCAATGACCACATAAAGACAGAAGGCATAGAATTTGTACACAAAACCTGCCAGGTCCGTATTCATGACCCTTTGAAATGTGGTGGGTGCAGTACAAAGCCCAAAGGACTTGACCTTATATTGGACGAGCCAACAATGGCACACAAATGCAGTTTGGGGTCTTAAAGGTTACACATGATAGGAAGGATAATGACTTGTCACCTGTAGGCAGTGGGTATGGATTCTTGACAGTTACTGGGTTATAGCCCCTAAAATCGAAACCTAGGCTCCGGTCGGCATGATTTTGGCACAATGATGTCCTCCGTTAGCATTTTCCTGGATTTTCTCCTCAGTGAGTTTCTTTTGTTGTGGTGAGGTGTGATACAGGTGTAGGTTGATCAACCATGCAACCCTAGTATCAATACAATCCTCTGCCAGTTGGATATCACCAAGGTGGCCAGTAAACAACCCTTGGAAATGTCTTTCCTTTCTGATCAATGCTCAGGTAAAACAATGTAAGGGTGAATGGGTAGATGTTCAGGTAGATGTTCCTGATTAGGGTTCAGTGATCTCCTATATTAACAGAAATATGTGATGATGACCATATCTGAGTTCTTTAACAGATTCTAAATTGCATTTTTACATTTTATGGCATTTAGCAACTTACAATTATGACTGAACACAACTTGAGTAATTGAGGGTTAAGGGTCTTGCTCAGGGGCCCAACAGTGGTAACCTGGCAGTGGTGGGATATAAACTGGCAACCTTCAGATTACTAGTCAAGATGGACACATGCAAGCATGTGGCACATGTATGGAGATTTATGCATGAAGCATAACATCCATACCAAGAAGCATGTGAGACAGCAACTGTCTTAGAATCCCAAGCCTGTGAAAGACAGGCTGTTACTGGAATAATAATGGCAATCAGGTGTTACCAACAGTATTATAAGAAGCTGAGTTGGCCACTTGTTATGGGGAATCTGACTAAAGTGCACACATAATACTTATGCTTGAGTCTTTCATCATGTTGGTCACTGATATGGCACACAGGACCTCCAATATCACAGCTTGATTTCTAAGGTTTACTGGCACACAAAACACGGTGTTCCAGAATACATAACATGAAGTGTCTGAAATGCAGAAGATTTTTAGTACTTTGCGTAGCAGTGTGAAGCCAAACTACCTGTAAATTTTGGAATGATGAGCACCTATGTCCTGGGCGGAGGAGTGCCTCTATCCTGGGCAGAGGAGCACTTCTGTCTTTTCACGGTTCAACCATGCAGTATGTGGTTTAAGTCCAAAAGTTCATTGTGTTGGGCTAAAGCCTTAGGACAAATCCCCACTGTGATGCTGGTAAACTGCACTGTGGGTAAGTTTGATGGTTAAGTGCTGTATGCATTTTGTGGACATGCAGCAGTATACATCAGTATATCTGCTTCAGACAGAATAGATGTGCCATAAAGATTGGCAGTCTACCTTTCTGGTGCATGATTACAAATACTCTCAACATGCTCTGGTTCAGGTGGTAGATTGCTGAGCTTGAAAAGGGGGCTCACAGGGAGCCTAAACATGGTCCACGATGCTTCTCTAGATCCATTTCAGATTTTTGGATAACCGGAAAGCTTTTCAGGAAATTTCAGAAAGCTGAACACTGTTGAACAGATGGGGTCCTGAGGATCTGAAACCAAAGGCTGGGCTCACTTGTGCATATTACAGAGCCACATTACATTTGGAATTGTCCACAGCCTGAAGCCACCACACTGAAGATGGGCCGCCAGGATTACTGAACACAGGCTTGAGTTTCGATTGTTGCTTTATGTTAAACTCAAAGCTGTTCACATGCCATTGAGAACTGCTGAGTCATACAAAAGGAAGCCTCTTGAACAGTTGCAACAGGGAATAACATGATCTAGAAACTGGGACAAACCCATACAGGTAGAGCCCAAGCCTGCGTTCAGTACCACAAGACACAGAGCTTGTGTTGTGACAGGCAGCACTGTGGCCCCCGGGTGCACATGAGCCTACATAAGTGACCGGGTCCCTTTTAACAGGTTAACATGTTAGCATGGATAGTCAAATAGAGAGCAAATGCTCAGTAGTACAGAATTACTAAGCAAATTACTGAGAATGTCTGTCTGCCTCTATAAATAACTCCTTAACTAGTCTCTCTGCTTTTTTGTCTCAACATGTAGACTAGTTACTCGGACATGTGCTTCAGGCAGTCAGCACACATGATTCACAGTCTTTATTATCCAAAGTGACTTACAATTATGACTGAATACAACTCGAGCAACTGCAGGTTAAGGGTCTTGCTCAGGAGCCCAACAGTAGTAACTTGGCAGTGATAGGGCTTGAACCAGCAATCTTCCATTTACAACGCAAATACCTCAACCACTGAGCTACCACTGCCCCGGGCACAGATGTAATATGCATTGAATGGTATGAAGAGACTGAATCTTTCAACTCTCAATATTCACAGACCTACACAAACCCTAACACAGTTAAAACACGTTCCTCAAGCAATCTGCTCTCCGATTAAGACTCTAACAGAAGGCAGTGACAAGAATAATGATAAAATGTTATTACTTTGGTCTCATGAAAATCAGGAAAATTGCATACTTGCACATTAGAGCACCAGTCAGAGGAGTTCCAAACTTTGCCACATCTCTGACTTCCCACAGCTGAGTCCAACCACAATCTAAGAATCGGTCCTCACATCAACCGTAAAAGAAGAAGAGGAAAACATTCAGCTTTGGCTTTCTGCTCTGCCAGCTACAGAGAGGGGGAAAAAATACACTCCAGTGTGGCATATCAAGGTTTTCACTAGCCAATACAGGCAGGAATCAGGCAGGCTCAAAAGCAAATGTGTCATGATTAATTAGATCAGTATCTTGAAAATCATTGTTTATCGATCTCAAAAGTCATTAAGCACAAAAAAGTACTTCCTTGCAAAAACAGCGCAAAACTGGATGAGCACTAGCCAAGCGCGAGTGCCAGTCTGGCCAGCCAGACGCATTCGATGGGAACAGCGATCCGATTAACATCCCGGCAGCGAAACAAGATTCATGCTCACCCAATTAAAACCAAATCGGGAAGCATCCAGTCAGTCTTCAATTGCA
>NC_137506.1:1945000-1955000 GCF_041902795.1 Electrophorus electricus | reverse complement strand
GCTGTTTCTGATGCCTGAAGGTTGCTAATATGCGGCCTTTGTGTGCTTCATAGCTCCTGTGAAGTTAGCTTTGTTTTGATGTTTGACTTGCTGTTCTGCCGTCTTAATCTGAGGCAGGAGAGCGGAGATGAGACCCTTTAAAGTTGTTTTTGAGGAGGCGTCACAGCGCGAGCGAGGGAGAGAGAGAGGATGAGCGCAACCTTGTCTTCTGCCTCTGTCATGCAGCTCCTTTCAGGAGGATGTGAGGTGTGACTCCAAAAGTGTCATTAATCACTGCTCCACCCGGAGGAGTAATAGAGGGAGGTTGGGGGGGTGAGAGAGATCAAAGGAGCCACAGAACTATGATGGTGCTTAAAAAAACATTAAATGTGCTATCACACGCCACTGACTCACACACTTAGAAGAACTTTAGAGTTCACATACACACACACACAGTCACACACACACATTTACAAGGACATTATGACCACTGTATTATTATTTTTGTTCTGTTTTGATACAACAGCTAAAATATCTTTTGTTTGGAGCAGAATATCCAAACCCATAATGTCTGCTGAGCTAAGGCACAAGTTCCTGAGGCGAACAGCACTCACACTTTCCAGATTATTCATCTAAATAAGATAAATGCACATAACATCAGTGCAGGCTGGAAACCAGATTGTGTCTGTGTTCTAATCAGAGGGAGAGAGGGAATATGGAGACACTTGCTGCTACCTGACGTTGCCTGGAGTGCTAAACCTCCCTAGTGCAGCGTCTCCCGTACAAAGTCATTAAAATAATTCTCACACACACACACGTGCACAGCTGGCTCTGCTGTGGTATTGTAACGTCCACTGTTATTTAAACCCACACGCCTAACCTGCACCCTCGGTACACAACACCATGATAATGAGTTTGTACGCGTGTTCACACATCTGTACTAGACAGATAGAACATTACGGCAGCAAAACAAACAACTGCGCATAAACTGAAACATTATGCGAAAATAGGGGGGAGGTTATAACTAAAGAAATATACAAAGAGCTATTTACATATCTGAATATGAATAGATGAGGATTTACGTGACATTTGCATGCAAGCAGTTCTGACATTGTAGTAGACGGTCAGTGATACGTTCATTCAGAGTGAATATCATAAATACTACAGTGAAAACCACGAATACTACAGTGGGATACAGTGTGTGTGTGTGTGTGTGTGTGTGTGTGTGTGTGTGTGTGTTGTGTGTGTGTGTGAGTGTGTGTGTGTGGGTGTGTGAGTGTGTGTGTGTGTGTGAGTGTGTGTGTGTGAGTGTGTGTGTGTGTGTGTGTGTGTGTGTGTGTGTGTGTGTGGGTGTGTGTGTGTGTGTGTGTGTGTGTGTGTGTGTGTGTGTGTGGTGTGTGTGTGTGTGAGTGTGTGTGTGAGTGTGTGTGTGTGTGTGTGAGTGTGTGTGTGTGAGTGTGAGTGTGTGTGTGTGTGAGTGTGTGTGTGTGTGTGTGTGTGTGTGTGTGTGCATCTCTCTCCTTAATGAGAGAATAGCTGTGGGTGTGTTGGTGATCGTTAAGATTTCACTCACGTTCATCTCTCCTCCACTCTCTTCCTCCACAGGGTGTGCCTGCTCTCAACATGGACAACACATCTCACACCATCCAGCACACACACACACACTCACACACACACACACACACACACACACACACACACACACACACACACACACACACACACACACACACTCACAACACACACACACACACACACACACACACATACACACACTCACACACACACACACACACACACACACACACACACACACACACACACTCACACACACACACACACACACACACACACACACACACACACATACATACACGCGCGCGCACACATGCACACCAAACACACAAACACATACACATACATACACACACACACACACATACATATACACATACATACATACACACACACACACACACTACATATACACATGCATACACACACACACATACACACGCACGCACACACACACACACATCCACATGTGTATACACACACACAAACACATACATGCACACACACGCACACACACATGCATGCACACACACACACACACACACACGCACAAACGTGCTCTCTCTCTCTCAGGCAACTTTCAACTAAAAAATAAAATAAATAAAAAATAGGAAATTGCTAGAAACCATGTCCTCCAACTAACAGAAATGTGCTAGAATTAAGATTTTCTTCGTTTTCAGGGTCATTTTCAGTATGAGCAGCATACACAGAGTCTCCGGGCTATGCCGAGCAACCACGGAGATGAGAGGAGGAGAGCTAGTTTGTTCTGTTACTTGCCCATTTCGGGCCAGAATGTACAGAAATCTACAGAAATATGAACTTACAGTCAGTTTGAAATGAACCCATGTGCTTCCAGTTTCTGAAACAGCTCACTTTTTTCATTGCCACAGTGGTCCTCAATTGTCCTCTGGCTTTCCCGGAGCCGTGTTTTCTCTTCCTTTGTAATGGAAAAGTTCCTGGTATTTGTTACTTCTGATCTTTTTCATTCTTTTGAAACTTCCTACTGATGTTTGGGATTGGCGTTGGTCAGTCATCAGTCAGTACCGAGCTGTACAGACACGCCGATTCTGGCTTTACAGATGGATTTTTCCAGTCGTCACTCATTAGTACACAGCACTATAATACGGGTCACGTAACCACACAGCTAGTGGGGATGAGAGAACCCAACCTCATGCTTCTGCCTCACGTTAGTCACCATAGGCAGATCGGATCGGATCGGATATGATCGGAGTGGATCGGGTCGGGTGGGGTCGGGTCAGATTAGATCAGAACAGATTTCTTCAATATGAGGAAAACAAAACGAACTCCTCAACTTATTACTCTACTGTGAGACATTTCTCTATACATCTTCTTGTTATTTGAGTGTGTGTGTGTGTGTGTGTGTGTGTGTGTGTGTGTGTGTGTGTGTGTGTGTGTGTGTGTGTGTGTGTGTGTGTGTGTGTGTGTGTGTGATCATTAGCAGAGTAGGGCTTCTTTACAGGTGCATGTTACTACATTATGGTTTTAGCTGGGGCTGTTATGGATATCTTGGTCTGCTTTGTGCTTTTTACGATGGGAAAAGGATCAGAAGGTCATAGCAGCCTGCGCCTGGTCTCCACTGGTAAACATCTTTATTGTCTTAATATACCAGAGAGAGAGCAAATGAAATTATCTCTCTCTCTCTCTCCCTCCCTCTCTCTCTCTCTCTCCTTCTCCCTCTCCCTCCATCTCTCTCTCTCTCTCTCTCCTTCTCCCTCTCCCTCCATCTTTCTCTCTCTCTCTCTCTCCCTCCCTCTCTCTCTCTCTCCTTCTCCCTCTCCCTCCATCTCTCTCTCTCTCTCCTTCTCCCTCTCCCTCCATCTTTCTCTCTCTCTCTCTCTCTCTCTCTCTCTCTCTCTCTCTCTCTCTCTCTGTTCATACTTGACTGAGTTCATCTCTCTTTAGCCACTGTAGTCTGGCTCGCAGTCCCATATGTGTGTGTGTGTGTGTGTTTGCCCATCCTTTGATAAAACGATCAACTTAATAGCAGAATAAAAGAAACTAAGATGCTACAGATATTGGGAGTGAAATCTTTTAACATGAACTGGTCGATTTGAAGGCCATTGTGTCTGGGATCTTGATAAACACATTATTGATGAAAATTCTACGGGAGCGGATGGTCCGCGAGGTCGATATTTTATCGACTGCTGTGGTCAGCTGGTCCCACACTTCAGATTAGCTGCTGTTGTGGATACGAGACGCCTCTCGCGCTGCATCCTGTTAGGAAACATGACACTTTGCTGTCCAGTCTGACCACATGTGTCACACACTTTACATCAGATGGTTGATGAAACACACACTACAAAACAGGCACTCGCAAACGTTTTAACATTTAACAAAGTACACACTAACAAAGGTGATCACACAAAGGCAGACGTTAGGGCTATCACAAATAGTTACAATGACGGATGTTAACGTTAAAGGACTTACGTAGCGACAATGACCAACAAAGGAAGCACACGCAGACATGGGTTTAAATAGACACGGCAACATTTGACAAAGCTTGTGCGCCTGTGTGCAATCCCAGGGGGGCGTGGTTACTAAACAGATAAACAACACACATGGATCCCCCACAAAGGGCGGGCCGAACCACATGACTTATGGGGAAGGAGCAGTCCGTGACACTTCTGAAGAGTCCTGAGACAGAAAATGTGATGTTGTGGAAGGTCGCAAATCACATCGCCTGGCATTACACTGTGTTCTCTGAGTTTTGGGAGAACCGAGTGTAGCATCTTTTTAAATGAATGTAGGTTCACAGAGTGTTTGCTGAGTGTTTACTCAACACAACTATTACACCTTGTTAGTGTGTGATGTAAGAGAGGGTCAGGACAAAGATCGAACAAAATAAAACACAGCCACAGACTTCAAAAAGCAAAAAACTAAATAAGAAATACAACACAAAACATGTTGTGACTTTATAGTGCACCTGTAGGCAGCGTGTAAGGAGAGACTTCATATTGCACCTGTAGGAAATTGAGCCTTGCCCGTTTATTGGCGAGTGTGGAACTCTGTTCCAATAGACCCTTTCTGAAGATCTTAAGGTCTTTCATATGAAACTGTAGCTGACCTGGAAGGCGAAGGTCCCACCCCTGAAGCGCGGAGCCTGGGTTCTGTAATGATGGTCTAGGGCTTAAATACATAAACACACCACTTTGTATCTTCGTCTTCACAGACGTCACAATCCCGTTCAGCCAAGGTCCCGCCTCGTTAAGGCCCTGTAAACACTCCCTTCTTCTTAATGGCTCTTGTATGAACCCCATTCATGTACTCCGTACTGTGCTCAGAGGGGAGGGTGAGAGGGGAGGTGGGGAGGGAGGGTGAGAGGGGAGGGTGAGAGGGGAGGTGGGGAGGGAGGTTGAGAGGGGAGGTGGAGAGGGAGGGTGAGAGGGGAGGTGGGGAGGGGAGGTGGGGAGGGAGGGTGAGAGGGGAGGTGGAGAGGGAGGGTGAGAGGGGAGGTGGGGAGGGGAGGTGGGGAGGGAGGGTGAGAGGGGAGGGTGAGAGGGGAGGTGGGGAGGGAGGGTGAGAGGGGAGGTGGGGAGGGAGGTTGAGAGGGGAGGTGGGGAGGGAGGGTGAGAGGGGAGGTGGGGAGGGAGGGTGAGAGGGGAGGTGGGGATGGGAGGTGGGGAGGGGAGGATGAGAGGGGAGGGTGAGAGGGGAGGGTGAGAGGGGAGGTGGGGAGGGGAGGATGAGAGGGGAGGTGGAGAGGGGAGGGTGAGAGGGGAGGTGGGGAGGGAGGGTGAAAGGGGAGGGTGAGAGGGGAGGTGGGGAGGGGAGGTGGGGAGGGGAGGATGAGAGGGGAGGGTGAGAGGGGAGGTGGAGAGGGGAGGGAGCTGCACCTTCTCTCAGTAGGCAGTCACATCAGTGTGGTGCCTGTTTGGCTCACGCCTCACATCTCGTGCCTCGTGTCTCTTGTCTCACACCTTAAGCCTCACGTCTCACATTTCGTGCCTCACGTTTCACACCTCACACCTCATGTCCTGGTGACAGAATTACACTCCAGTCTTCTCTAAGCGCTGGGCCTTCACCTCAGCCGGTGCTGTGAATCAAAATGTGCCTCATGCGTTCTGTTTTGATTAGTTGTGGTCACATTCTTTTGCCAGTTCACATTTACTCCTTCTTTCCATCCATCCCTCCATCTGTCCATTTTTCTGTTTAGCTTTCCCCCTGTTATGAGCCAGGACAGATCAGACAGAAGTGCGTTGGAGGTCTATGTATCTGGAGATATGGTAGAAATGCTTTTGAAAAGAATCTTTTACACAGCATAGTTGCTCTTACATGCATTTTAATGTAACTGAGGGAAGACACACAATGGTGAGTGTGGGCATCCATCCAGAATTTAACATTTCAGATTTACTGAATCAGTTGTTTTCTAACTGATCCTGAGAGCTCTGTGCAACCACTCCTGTGTTTATGAGTGGGATGATTTATTTATTTGTGTTTGTTTGTTTTTCTGATGTGCGTTTGTTTGTTGTGTGATAATTCTGCTTTGTGCAAATAACTGTAGTTAGTGATGTGTTTATCTCTCCCTTTTCATTCGGTCGGCCAATAGAGAGCCGCCTCTTACAAAGGGGCCAATGACATCACGGGAATGAACGCCCATGCAGACAATAAAGGTAGATGAGTCATCGTGATGGCTCTCTCTGAGAGAGAGAGAGAGAGAGAGAGAGGGGGGGGGGAGGAGAGAGAGAGAGAGAGAGGGAGAGGGACCGATAGATTAAGTTTTATCTCGACTAAGGACCTGCTGGCTTCTGTTATCGCTGTGGGAGGGTTTGGTGGGCTAGCGTAATGTTGAAGTAAAGCACAGTCTATAGGGCTAATGGACCAAATATTGTCAGTGTTTAAGTAGATGCTTTTTAAAAGGGCCACACATGATAAGCGTTTGAGTAGAATCTTGAGTTCTTTGATCATATCTGTCGGTTTATTTGCATTGTAAAATAGTAAAAGGAAAAAACAACGTCAGAGGTCACTGTGTTCCTGCAGGACTTACGGAATATTTGATTTACTGCGTAATTGCTTTTGAGAGAGGAGCTGTTGACAAAGAAGAGTGACACTGGATGTATAGAGCAACAGGATGTATAGAGCTACTGTATGTATAGAGCTACTGGATATATAGAGCTACTGTATGTATAGAGCTACTGTATGTATAGAGCTACTGTATGTATAGAGCAACAGGATGTATAGAGCTACTGTATGTATAGAGCTACTGTATGTATAGAGCAACAGGATGTATAGAGCTACTGTATGTATAGAGCTACTGTATGTATAGAGCTACTGGATATATAGAGCTACTGTATGTATAGAGCTACTGTATGTATAGAGCAACAGGATGTATAGAGCTACTGTATGTATAGAGCTACTGTATGTATAGAGCTACTGGATATATAGAGCTACTGTATGTATAGAGCTACTGTATGTATAGAGCTACTGGATATATAGAGCTACTGTATGTATAGAGCTACTGTATGTATAGAGCAACAGGATGTATAGAGCTACTGTATGTATAGAGCTACTGTATGTATAGAGCAACAGGATGTATAGAGCTACTGTATGTATAGAGCTACTGTATGTATAGAGCTACTGGATATATAGAGCTACTGTATGTATAGAGCTACTGTATGTATAGAGCTAATGGATATATAGAGCTACTGAATATATAGAGCTACTGTATGTATAGAGCTACTGAATATATAGAGCAACAGGATGTATAGAGCTACTGGATATATAGAGCTACTGTATGTATAGAGCAACAGGATATATAGAGCTACTGTATGTATAGAGCTACTGTATGTATAGAGCAACAGGATGTATAGAGCTACTATATGTATAGAGCTACTGTATGTATAAAGCTATTGGATATATAGAGCTATAGAGCTACTGTATGTATAGAGCAACTGTATGTATAGAGCAACAGGATGTATAGAGCTACTGGATATATAGAGCTACTGTATGTATAAAGCTATTGGATATATAGAGCTATAGAGCTACTGTATGTATAGAGCTACTGTATGTATAGAGCAACTGTATGTATAGAGCAACAGGATGTATAGAGCTACTGTATGTATAAAGCTATTGGATATATAGAGCTATAGAGCTACTGTATGTATAGAGCAACTGGATATGTAGAGCTACTGGATGTATAGTACTACTGGATGTATAGAGCAACAGGATGTATAGAGCTACTGGATGTATAGAGCAACAGGATGTATAGAGCTACTGGATGTATAGAGCAACAGGATGTATAGAGCTAGTGGATGTATAGAGCTACTGGATGTATAGAGCTACTGGATGTATAGAGCTACAGGATGTATAGAGCTACTGGCTGCTGGTGTCTGGCCTGTACTGCTTCCTCTGTGATGAAGACAAGAGCCCTGCTCAGTAGAGCGGTACTGCACTGCTATATTTAGCCCTGTGTGATAAGTCAACATGGCTGACGCAAGATCAATATAAGAGAACAGCCTTATGCCAGATGTGCAAAAAATGCTGTCTTTGTAGATATACCTATATAAATGTCTTAAAATTCTCTCTCTCTCTCTCTCTCTCTCTCTCTCTCTCTCTCTCTCTCTCTCTCTCTCTCTATCTATCTATCTATCTATCTATCTATCTATCTATCTATCTATCTATCTATCTATCTATCTATCTATCTATCTATCTATCTAAGATGACTCTGTTAATGAAATATGATTCATAAAGGTATGTTTAGGTTTTCAAAAGATCAACATTAACAGTCTTTAGTTATGCTTTGATTAGCTGCAATTAATTGTCTGCTTGTTAGCCAAGACCAAAGGTGATGAATCTCTGTGAAATTTGATTTAACACAAATATGCATTGTGTTATGGCATCATGGGAAGAGTCTAGCTTGTGCTGGAACTAGCTCCCTTTTGCTCTGTGTGTAAAGAGAAATTAGAATTATTCCCATAATACACCAGCCAAGTCCAGCAACTTTATGTAGCTTCATATCACCTGTTCATGGTCACCTGTTCATGGTCACTTCTTCAAGGTCACATGTTCAAGGTTGCTAGATTTCCACCTGTTTATGCCTCCGTATTAGAGATAAAAGTGATGCAGGTTATCACTGTCTAAGACGACAGCAGCCACATCAGTGTCTCGGTCCTGCATTATCGTCCCCAGAGCATCTGCTGGAGGAAACCGATGAGCTAATTAAAGTCATCCGGGCTCAACTTTTCAATAAAGCTGCCCCAGCGTGCTGTTTACCACCACGTTAATCGCCAAATTCGAGTTTGGCCCATTATAGAGAAACCTGCAGCGGCCCCTCTGGGCGTAATGGAAGGGGGCCGTCTCAAATGGGTCTCCATCAGCCGTGATTGGGCAGGAGCTGCAAATGTGTTACAGTTTGCACAATTAGCAATAATTCCGTTTACATATTTGAGCGCAGAGTGCTGGTCAAAGCAGGCACTTCTGATGAATGGAAACGCAGACTTTTCCCTTCACGTCAGGCACTACTGTAATTGTAGGTTCAGGGCCGGCTGTGCTGCATGAATCACATTCACCACGGTGTTGGGCACGTAGGTGCAGATTGCCACATGTGTCTGATGGAACTTATCAGGGAACGTGTTTTCTGAGCTCCTATGTGAGGGACCTCCTCTGTGTTTTGGTACTCCAGTTTTGTCTTTTGCTCTTCTAGCTCCATCTTGCACCACCTCCACACACCCTCAGACACTCCACACCTCCACCCACCCTCACACACCCCCACACCTCCATCACCTCCACACGCCCTACCACCTCCACACACCCTCACACACCCCTACACACACCCTCACACCCCCCCACACCTCCATCACCTCCACACACCCTCACACACTCCACACCTCCACCCACCCTCACACACCCCCACACACACCCTCACACCCCCACACCTCCATCACCTCCACACACCCTCACACATACTCCACACCTCCACCCACCCTCACACACCCTCACACACCCCCACACAGCCACACCATCTGATCTTGTTTACTCCTGGCTCAGCTGTTCTGGCTGCTGGTTCTCCATTCTTGCTGTCTTCCTTCTGTTTCTGGGTGCACTTTACTTTCCCAGTTTCCCCAGTTCCATCTGCTTGAGTGGTTTTCTGGTTTTGGCTCCTCTTTTGACCTTTATTCTGGTTTCTGTGTGTGGATGTACCTACGTGCTTTATGTCTTCATATAGTAATGACTTCTTACTGCCTGTTCACAGGTTGTGTGTGTAGCTCATTGCGCGTTGTGTTTGTACTGGTGCATTCTGGTTAGTAATATGAATATGAACGTTGTGAAGCGGGACTGTCGTGGAGCCCGTTGAGATACATTTGTCCTTTTTCACTTCTAATTTCAGCTTTCACACACGTTACACTGTTCTCTGACCCCGGAATAGGGTCAGCTCTGCTGCTTGGATCTGTTCCTATAAAGCTCCAAGTTACTTATATCCTCCCTTATA
>NC_137506.1:1897500-1940000 GCF_041902795.1 Electrophorus electricus | reverse complement strand
GTGTGTCATGTGTATGGTATAATGGCCATGTAAGCAGGATTTAATGAGGATAATGTGCAAATGAAGGGAAAAGCTGAGAAAGTTGTGGTGTGTGTATATATAAACATATAACTCTATGTTTCCATAGTGGACAAGCCAATTATTTTTAACCAGGTGACCATTATTTATATATATATATATATATATATATATATATATATATATATATATATATATATATATATATATATATATAAATGGAGAGAGAGAGAGAGAGAGAGAGAGAGAGAGAGAGATTCATCAAAATTCCAGAGAAACAGAACATTTCAGGCAGAAGTCCTTCATCAGTTTTGAAAGCTAAGTGCTGCTGTATATATATATATATATATATATATATATATATATATATATATATGAGACCTACTGGCCATTTTATGAGGTACATGAACGTGCTAGAACTGGGTTTGATCCGCTTTTGCCTTCAGAACTGCATTAATTCTCTGTGGCATTGATTCACTAAGGTGCTGGAAATGTTCCTCAGAGACTTCGGTCCATACTGGCATAGCAACACCACACAGGTTCTGCAGGTTTGTCAGCCGCACATCCGTGCCATGAATCTCCAATTCTACCACGTCGCAGAGATGCTCTACTGGACTGAGGTCTTGTGACTGCAGAGGGCGTTTTAGTTCAGCGAACTCATGTCCAATAAACCAGTTTGAGAAGATTTGTGACATGGTGCGTTGTCATGTTTGAAGTGTCCATCAGACGATGGGGACACTGTGGTCATAAAGGGAAAGACATGGTCAGCAACAATAGTCAGGTAGGCCGTGGCATTTAAACAATTCTCATTTGGGATTAAAGGCCAAGAAAATCTCCCCCACACCATTACACCACCAGAAACCCGAACTGTTACATGGCGGGATGCTTGTCACATTCTGACCCTACCATCCGAATGTCAAAGCAGAAATCGAGACTCAATAGACCAGGCAACGTTTCTTAAAAATCTTTTATTGTCCAGTTTTGGTGAGCCTGTGTGAATTGTAACCTCAGTTGCCCGTTCTTAGCTGAGAGGAATGTCACCTGCTGTGGTCTTCTGCTGCTGTAGTCTGTCTGCTTCAAGGTCCTCGTGTTGTGTGTTCATAGGTGTTCTTCTGAACATCTCGGGGTGTTTGAGTTACTGATGCCTTTCTATCAGCTCAAACCAGTCTGGCTGATCTCGTCATACCTCTGGCATCAGCGAGGCATTTTCACCCAGAGAACTGCAGCTCACTGGATGCTTTCTCGTTTTCTGTCCGTTCTCTGTAAGCCCTAGAGATGGATGTGTGTGAAAATGTCTGTAGATCAGCAGTTTCTGAAATTCTTGGACTAGCCCTCCTAGAACCAACGACATGCCACGTTCTATCCAGAAACGCTACAGTCTCTGCAATCTCTAGAAAAACGTCCGTTCTATTCGACGTATTGTAACGGTGAGGAGGTGGACATGAGTGAGATTTATTATGGGCAAATTCAAAATCAGAATCGTTGTAGCAGTCCAGGGTCATAGAGCCGACACAGAAAGTACAGGGATACATGGTCAAACGATCAAAAACACATAAAAGCAAACAGGGGAAGCAGGCCATAACAGTGGCTAGGAAACACGAAGGCTAGGATAACAGAACAGCTTAACATAAAGGCTTTGAAACACAGACAGGCTTTCAGACTTCCACCAAACACATAAATGCAACCATTCAAATAAATAATGAACAGCCAAGACACAGGGAACACCACAGGGTTTAAATACATGAACTTAACAAGACCAGAAACAAGGGACAGGTGTCGAAAATCAAACGAGGGGCGGAGAAAACGAAACTACGGCATGGAACTAAAATACACCAGACAGGGAAAACATGGAACACGGAAGATGGGAGGAACTAATCGTTACACATATCTCCCTCCAGACAGGTGGACAGAACTGATTGCTTTGATCAGGGGTTGTCCTGCTTTATTCTGGACACTCACGCACAGACTCATTTAACAGAACATGATACCAATGAGTAATGTTTTTAAATCTTAGTATTCTATATAACCTCCAGAAAGGAGCTTTTGGAAGTAGATGTTGCCAAACCAGGGGCCCTTGAGCTCAGAGACACCACCACAGGTCCCCCATTTGCAATTGTTCCACCTGCTGAAGGGAAGGTGATCATCACCCCATCTGGCAGTCCAGTCTCCCAGAAGGACCTTCAGCTCACCTCTTGGTATGTCATCACTGGTATCTTGGAGAAAATCCGTGTGGACTGGTGAGACCAGAACTGAACTTTTGGGTCTTGATGCTAAATGTTGTGTTTGGGGCAAAACTAACAGAATAGGTTTGGACTGAGAGCACACCAGCTCTAAAGCAGCATCGCTGGGGCAACAGAATCTTCTGGTGGATGGGGTACTTCTCTGTTACTGGGGCTTGAACAGAAGGGAAAATGGAAGGTGCAAAGTAAGGACGACACTGGAGAAAACCCGCAGTGCTCTGCCCGAACACTGGGACATTGGGAAAGAGTTACTCTCACATAGGACAGTGACCTGAACCGTCCTGCCAAACCCACAGTGCAGTTGCTTAAAATGTAAAGTTTAAAGTCTCAGAGACAAAGTCCTGAGGTCTCGCATCTCCTGAGCATCTGTGACTTCTTTGCCTGTGAAACTATCGCTCACAACCAATTCACATTCAGTTTGCTAAGAAGAATGGACACGACATCCAGTATTGAGGGTTCCTTTTACGACTCGCATTCACATGTTTCATATTCATAAATGTGAACATTCATGGGTCAGAATAAATGTACACCTCTCATTAAAATGTCTCCGGTGTGACCTAGTAGAGACACGATTTCACTTCCATGCATAAAAAAAGGACAAGTACTAACAATTACTGTTAGCATTCTAAAAGAACCATAAAATGCTGGCTTTACACTGAGGAATTATGACAATTACGCTGTCCTATTGCGTAATTATGCAGAATGTCATCATTTTCTAGCATGGTAGGTTTATCAGTGGAAACGGATTGCCATTAGCGGCTGCTTCTACAGAAGCTATTGTTCCTGGGATCCTTACAACAGATCATCAACAAATGAAACATGCAATTATAATTCAGTTCAAATGTAATTTAATTAATAAAAATGCAGAACTTAATTGCTGATTTGCCTTTTCCAATTTTTGTTATTATATTCTCAAGTTGTGTTCACTGTTTTGGACATTATAAATGATTAACTATTGTAATTCCTTATTTCATTCTCAGTAATTCCTCCATCTATATGCAATTTTAACATTCAGTAGTACATTTGAGTTTGAACACTTTTTGTTTTAGATATATTTAACACAACATTTTCTTTGTTTAAAATATGAGCTATCTGTATACAGTGATGCATAGCATTAATCTTGCTATTTCCAAATGTAAGAGTAAGTTGTTTACATATAGGAACAGTCCTAGACTCCATCCTTTAGGGACTCCCCAGTTTACTATCAGGCAAGCTTCCATTATAAAACTCTCTGAGCTCTGTTTGTCAATAGCTGTGTATTCTAGACCAAAGCAGGAATATTTTGTAAACACATTTTCTTACCCCAGGGTCCAGCTTATGAAACTTTAATTATTATTATTGCTGTTACATTATGGTCACTGCATTCTATTTGCACTGATATGGCTTTAGAACACAATTCTGTCATGTTTGTATAAATATGGTCTATGAGAGTTAAAGTTTTTAAACTTTTCCTACTGATTGTTCTTGTTCACTGAGTGGTATATTCCCAGCATTTAGCACATTTAGGGAATGTGCTTTGAGTGGGCATCAATATTTATGTCACCTACAACATCACGTTCTGTGTTTATGTCTAAAACAGCGTGGTGGTGGCAGCATCTCACAAGTGACTTTCACAGTTACCATGACACAGCATACAGTCTACCATGACATTTTAAATGAGACAGCATCTTGTAGAGTGTTAAATACAGTGTACAGTCTACCATGACACAGCGTACAGTCTACTATGATACAGCATACAGTCTACTATGGCATTTACGGTGACACAGCATCTTGTATAGTGTTACATACAGCAAGTGTAGAAGCATGCTATAACAGCACAGTGTAAAGCTGTCCTAACGCAACCATTACTCAGTGGTTGACAGCAGAGTAACAGAAGGCACTGGCCTGCAGGTGTTGTGGATAATGCAGTTGTTATTATGTGCTGATTAAGCATACTTAATTTGAATAGCCACACTTATTATGTAGTCATATGCTAATACAGAAAGAGCATTCATTTCCACTTCTGCTAAATGTGCTGAAACATGGCAAAAAAAATCACAGTTCCTAGTTGTAACACATAAAAAGTGAAAGAGCTCCAATAGTGTGAAGACCTTTTTTCGTCAAAGTCTGTAGACAAACAGCTGTTTATCAACGCTGCTTATCAAGCTTAGAAAATGAAATGGCTTTTTGTATAATACTAAATATCCTCCATTACATATTAATGAAAACAAACTGTCCAAAGTGGAAAAATAATACAGCCAGTGTGAACAGATCTAGCTCTGTATTAGGCTGTATATGGAGATTAGGTGTGTCCCACACGCTGGTGGCTGGTGAGCTGAAACATCGCCTGCTACTGTGGAGATTTTGCAGATGAGAACTAATGAGTGTGGTGTTTATAGATGAGCACTGATGAGTGTGGTGTTTATAGATGAACACTAATGTGTGGTGTTTATAGATGAGAATTGATGAGAGTGGTGTTTATAGATGAGAGCTCATGAGTGGTGTTTATAGATGAGAGTCATGAGAATGGTATTTATAGATGAGAGCTAATGAGAGTGGTGTTTATAGATCAGAGTCATGAGTGTGGTGTTTATAGATGACGGCTCATGAGAGTGGTGTTTATGGATGAGAGCGCATGAGAGTGGTGTTTATGGATGAGAGCTCATGAGAGTGGTGTTTATAGATGAGAGCTCATGAGAATGGTGTTTATAGATGACAGCTCATGAGTGTGGTGTTTATGGATGAGAGCTCATGAATGTGGTGTTTATGGATGAGAGCACATGAAAGTGGTGTTTATGGATGAGAGCGCATGAGAGTGGTGTTTATAGATGAGAGCTCATGAGAATGGTGTTTATAGATGACAGCTCATGAATGTGGTGTTTATGGATGAGAGCTCATGAAAGTGGTGTTTATGGATGAGAGCACATGAGAGTGGTGTTTATGGATGAGAGCGCATGAGAGTGGAGTTTATGGATGTGTTCTGGAGTGATTCAGAAGGCTTTGTCTGCACATTTTCTATACATTTTCCTTCATTCACTCATTTTCTCATTCTCTCTGCTACACTACAATATTTTCCACATTATTATATTTGAACTTCTTATCAGAATTTACTATTTCTACAATGTTCACCATTAAAGGTTGAACAATCACAATAAATTATAATCCCCTCCTCTTCTAAAGAAAGGCTGAAGACTCTTAATAAATTAAAATCTCGTAAAGAAAGGTTGAACAAACGCTATAAATTATAATGGCCTGCTCTTCCCCCTTTATCTCATAGGGAGCAGCAAGTCCTCTATTCTTCTACTGCTACCTCACAGAGAGCTGAGGAGACCCTGTTCTTGTATCACTATCTCACAGAGAGAGTTGAGGAAACCCTGTTCTTGTATCACTATCTCACAGAGAGCTGAGGAGACCCTGTTCTTGTATCACTATCTCACAGAGAGAGTTGAGGAGACTCTGTTCTTGTATCACTATCTCACAGAGAGCTGAGGAGACCCTGTTCTTGTATCACTATCTCACAGAGAGAGTTGAGGAGACTCTGTTCTTGTATCACTATCTCACAGAGAGCTGAGGAGACCCTGTTCTTGTATCACTATCTCACAGAGAGAGTTGAGGAGACTCTGTTCTTGTATCACTATCTCACAGAGAGCTGAGGAGACCCTGTTCTTGTATCACTATCTCACAGAGAGAGTTGAGGAAACCCTGTTCTTGTATCACTATCTCACAGAGAGCTGAGGAGACCCTGTTCTTGTATCACTATCTCACAGAGAGAGTTGAGGAGACTCTGTTCTTGTATCACTATCTCACAGAGAGAGTTGAGGAGACTCTGTTCTTGTATCACTATCTCACAGAGAGAGTTGAGGAGACTCTGTTCTTGTATCACTATCTCACAGAGAGAGTTGAGGAAACCCTGTTCTTGTATCACTATCTCACAGAGAGCTGAGGAGACCCTGTTCTTGTATCACTATCTCACAGAGAGAGTTGAGGAGACTCTGTTCTTGTATCACTATCTCACAGAGAGAGTTGAGGAGACTCTGTTCTTGTATCACTATCTCACAGAGAGCTGAGGAGACCCTGTTCTTGTATCACTATCTCACAGAGAGAGTTGAGGAGACTCTGTTCTTGTATCACTATCTCACAGAGAGCTGAGGAGACCCTGTTCTTGTATCACTATCTCACAGAGAGCTGAGGAGACCCTGTTCTTGTATCACTATCTCACAGAGAGCTGAGGAGACCCTGTTCTTGTATCACTATCTCACAGAGAGAGTTGAGGAGACTCTGTTCTTGTATCACTATCTCACAGAGAGCTGAGGAGACCCTGTTCTTGTATCACTATCTCACAGAGAGCTGAGGAGACCCTGTTCTTGTATCACTATCTCACAGAGAGAGTTGAGGAGACTCTGTTCTTGTATCACTATCTCACAGAGAGCTGAGGAGACCCTGTTCTTGTATCACTATCTCACAGAGAGAGTTGAGGAGACTCTGTTCTTGTATCACTATCTCACAGAGAGCTGAGGAGACCCTGTTCTTGTATCACTATCTCACAGATGATCTTTGCATTGTTTCTTGTTCATGAGTGGAGCATGATTAGGGCCAAACGTCTGATTTCTGCACTGCCCCTCTCCACCGACTGATTAAAGATGTGTCAACCCAAAAGACACTAAAGATGAAGTGCACACAGTTGATGTTCATATAAAAAGTGACCACTGTCTAGTATGATGTCATTTAATTCACTTATTGATTGATTGATTTTTGTCACAGATGTCTTTCCCTTTAATGAAACAAAGAGCTACACATTTTTGCACATTTATTTCTTAAGTGTCTCTCTCTCTCTCTCCTGTCTTGTAGAGCACTTAAGCAGTTAGCCTTCTACTGTGTTTACTACAGACAAACGTGTTTACTACAGAGACAAGCATGTTTACTACAGAGACAAATGTGTTTACTACAGACAAATGTGTTTACTACAGAGACAAATGTGTTTACTCCAGTGACAAACATGTTTATTACAGTGACAAAACGTGTTAACTACAGAGACAAACGTGTTTACTCAAGACACAAATGTGTTTACTACAGTGACAAACCTGTTTACTACAGAGACAATGGTGTTCTTAATAGGTTGAACTTCTTTACATGTAACACCAGTAAACAGTAAACACTGTACATTAAACACATTAAGTAAACACTGTAAACACATCACATTGTAGCTCCTCATACAAAAAACAGCTTCGTTTAATCTTACATTACCTGCATGTGGGACATAACAGATTAAACAGAAATAAGATGTCTCATACATCAGCTGAAAAGAGTTATAATTATAATAACAAATAACTCATTCACAGAAATAATTGTGGGTTTAAAAGATTGAAATTGTTTGATTGAGTAATTCCCAGTGCTTTCAAGCCAAATCCACTAACAAAGTCCATTCACATACAAGACTAAATAACCGTTGAATGGAGAATTGCAATAATATATTTTAAACGAAAATTTTAAATATATTAATGACCTTTTACCCTTTACAGTGAGTTAATTTTGCCTGGCAAAGGTTAATCTATGTTTCTGAAAACTGTTCCATATGTACACAGTGTGGATCCCATTTAATTTCAATGTTCTGAGTCATGGAAGTAGAAGAGGTTTTGAGACAAGAGAAAACCATGATAAACCGCATATTAAATGGAAGCAGACTGACGGAAGGTTAATTAATTATCCTGCAGAAACAGGCCAGGGCCTCGATTCTCCAAAGTGTGTTAGCACTGGGATATACTCAAACAGGCCTCGCAGAAAACACACACAGGTATTCCCTCTCGCTCTCATTCCATGAGGAAGTAAGACTCTCCCTCTCTCTCCCTCTTTCTCCCTCTCTCCATCTCTCTCTCTCTCTCTCTCTCTCTCTACATCTCTCATTTAATGATGATGGTTTTATTACCCATTGAGGAAACACAGTGGTGCATGTGTATAGCACAGACTAGTTGTTTTCCAATTAGGAGAGGTTCGTGTTTTTGAAATATTACTTTAATTCTTTTAAGCACCACATAAACATTTATTCACACTCACACACACACACACACACACACACACACACACACACACACACACACACACACTCACACACACACACACACACGCACACACGCACACTCACACACACACACACACACACACACACACACACACACACACACACACACACAATCACCTCGTCATAAGCATCTTGCTTTTCTTTTGGTTTATTTTTCTTTTTGCAAATTATGTGTCATTGCTTTGGTTACAAATCACACATCCCTGATATTACATGACATTACAGCCCTGATTACATGTGTCTTATTTTAAAGGCTAAAGCTTGAGTATTAGACAGTATTAATACTATTAGTATACTAAGAGTATACTAATACTCTAGTATACTACACGAATATGAATAGAACGTTACAGTCGTTAAAAAGGGCTGATTTGCAGTAAATACATTATCAGGAGGTGGAGTTAGTGTTACGGTGTGGGTACCAGAGAGAAGACCCGGGTCACGGGTGCGAGTCTCTGCATCAGAAGGCATTTAATGAAAATGAAAGTAAAATAAGATCACTGAAATATGACCAGTTAGACAAACCGATACACACTGTACTCCGACAGCTGGAGACGACCGAGTCAGGCAACACTGGGGTTTATATTTGTCCACTGTATGCTGTGCCATTTGCTAAAAAAATACACACACGCGCACACGCGTGACACGTCACAAAAACATCGACATATAGCCACGTGGCAATTATTCGGGCTATCGCTGTGTGACACTGCTGTCTAAGCTACCCCTGTTCTGATTACAGGGGCAGTTGTAGGAAGTTCTGACCCTGATGTTCTGATTACAGGGGCAGTTGTGGGAAGTTCTGACCCTGATGTTCTAGTTACAGGGGCAGTTGTAGGAAGTTCTGACCCTGATGTTCTGATTACATGGGCAGTTGTAGGAAGTTCTGACCCTGATGTTCTGATTACAGGGGCAGTTGTAGGAAGTTCTGACCCTGATGTTCTGATTACAGGGGCAGTTGTAGGAAGTTCTGACCCTGATGTTCTGATTACAGGGGCACTTGTAGGACGTTCTGACCCTGATGCCAGTGCACCAGCTTTTCTACTTGGTAGCTGTAGATGCCCCTCCCCCACCCATGTGATAAAGACCAGTGAACCACAGAGGAAGCAGTACAGGACAGAGACACCCACACACACACACACACACACACACACACACACACACACTTACGCATTTATTGAGCTCTAATGTAGCCCTGTGCTGTCTTTCGGGAGATAAATTTTATATTTGTCACATTAATAATGTTGTCGCAGTCCAGCACACACATGTACACACTATCCTCATTTGGCAGAGCTACTCATAACTCAGAATTGAAAACATAAATATGCGTAAATATGCATCACATTTATAATCATTTGATTTTTCCCTCAAGTGCATTGTCCTCCAATCACATCTCACTGTGTAATTATAATATATAGTATTTCTCAAACGTATACAGTACTTGGCAAAACAGTTTCATACTTGGGTTCACGTGTGCATCAGGCCAAGAAGCATAACAATGAAACTGTGACATCCTGACAGTGTCCTGATCATGTCCTGACCACATCCTGAACAGGGAGGGCTTAAGCTCACACACTGCCACGAGCACGAAACGTGACTCTCACGTGTCACACTTCTCTTTACGTGAACACTGACTACCTACACTTGTTGCCATTAGCCTGCCAATCACCCTAAAGAGTCCAGTCGCGGCATATGAATTCAATTCCCTGTGATGTCTTGTTTTCCCAGGGGCCAGTCTCCTAAAGCGTCCGCCTGTCAGGTTTTCCTAAAGCGCTGCATTCAGATGTGTTGTCCTACAGTCCTGAGAGCTTTCCCGCGCTGCTGAATTTGAACAGGCTGTGACTCTCTCTCTCTCTCTCTCTCTCTCTCTCTCTCTCTCTCTCTCTCTCTCTCTCTCTCTCTCTCTCTCTCAGACACCTTTGTTCTGGATTCCCCGGGCCCGTCGAGTAATTTTGCACTCCACATGCCCTGCTTGTCTTCAGTAGCTGATCCTGCGCTCCAGTCTGCTTGATGTGTTTTGAACGTGCAATTTAATATTTCATCTGTGCTCTGCCATAGACACATATGAACCAGATGCTGTCTTCACAGACGCAAGTGCTCACTCTGGTGATGGCAGTTACCTGTTTGGATATACAAACTAGATGAATTAATTTATAGCAGAAACAAACTCAGAGAATCACTCTGGTCTGTATGTGAACATGCAGCTCTTAAGTGTGTGTAACCGACTCTAATGCCATTATTAAGTCCCCCCTATAAAACAACATATAACAATATTGCTCATTTCTATATGTTTGCACTATATTGGGTGCACTCTTCTGAAGTCTTGTCTTAAAAATGCAGTTTCGTATGGGTGCGCTTTAATGCTCAACTGCGTTCTCATGTATATCGGTGAGTGTACTGTTTATGTGTTCAAGATTTATGCACTAAAACTGTTGTGTTCTTGCATCAAGAGTCATACGTACGTACTGACATCACACTGAACATGCAGGCCAATAGGATGTGAGCTCCAGGGCAGATTTACGGCAGGCAGGGAAACGACGTAAACAGCGCAGTGGCTTTGGTTTGTATGTCTGGCTCTCAGAGCTGGAGTCCAGGCTTCATGTCCTGGGTGTGTGTACATTTTCTCCCACAGTCCAGAAGGATTATGTTAGATCAGAATTGGCTACCCTAAAAAAATTGTTCAGGTGTCTGTATGGCCCTCTGTCCTGGGTGATGTCCTCTCTCCCAGTGGTAACTGGTGCTCTGTCCTGGGTGATGTCCTCTCTCCCAGTGGTAACTGGTGCTCTGTCCTGGGTGATGTCCTCTCTCCCAGTGGTGGACGGTGCTTTGTCCTGGGTGGTGTCTTCTCTCCCAGTGGTGGATGGTGCTCTGTCCTGGGTGGTGTTCTCTCTTCTCTGTGCCTGATACAGTTCCTCAGGGGGCTGTGGTTTCTGGTTAAGAGTACATAGTGTGTGTGTGTTTGTGTCCCAGGGGCCTGTGGTTTCCAGTTGAGAGAACACTGTGTGTGTGTGGGTATGGGTGTGGGTGGGTGGGTGTGTGTCCCAGTGGTGTGTGGTTTCTGCTTGAGAGTACACTGTGTGTTTCCCAGGGGTCTGTGGTTGCCATTTGAGAGTACACTTTGTATGTGTGTCTGTGTGTGTGTGTGTGTGTGTGTGTGTTGGGTGGGTGGGTGTGTGTGTCCCAGTGGTCTGTGGTTTCTGCTTGAGAGTACAGTGTGTGTGTGTGTGTGTGTGTGTGTGTGTGTGTGTGTGTGTGTTTGTGTGTGTGTGTGTGTGTGTGTGTGGGTGGGTGTGTGGGTGTCCCAGTGGTCTGTGGTTTCTGCTTGAGAGTACACTGTGTATGTGTGTCTGTGTGTGGGCGTGTGTGGGTGGGTGGGTGTGTGTCCCAGTGGTCTGTGGTTTCTGCTTGAGAGTACACTGTGTCTGTGTGCATGCTTGCATGCGTGCGTGCACGCGTGTGTGTGTGCGTGCGCGTGTGTGTGTGCGTGCGCGCGTGTGTGCGTGCGCACGCCTGTGTGTGTGTGTGTGTGTGTGTGTGTGTGTGAGAGAGAGAGAGTACACTGTGTGCAGTTAGCTCCTGTGTCTCACTGGTGTGTTGATTATACATTGTCCTTGTTTTCTGAGAAAGGTGCTCTATAAGTGCAACTTCATTCATTAACCAGCCAGCAGGTGCAGGGTTGGTTACAGTATTCAGGCACTAACGAGGCACTAACGAGGCACTAACGAAGCTAAACCTGTACATGAGAAAATGGCAGAACTTCCATCAAGCAGGCTGGTGGCGCCAGGGTTATCGTCACGGCTACCGGCTTCCCTGAATGTGAATATGAGCAGGTGGTTGCTAGGATGCAGCTCTGCGCACTGTTGCACCAGCACAAGAGTCCCACGACAGTCTGGGCTGTTCACTCCCTCTTAATGTACTTCAGAAAGATTTCCATCTACTTTCTTTTAAACGTGAACAAGGGAGGACATAAATGTGAACGGGGAGTATTGCTAAGCCACTCCGTTTCTCTCTATAGGATGCAGAACGTTGCCGAGCAGGCCACACCCTGGTAACGTTATGTTGTCTGAGAACTGAGGAGATGTTGTCAGAATCCCTTTGTAATGAGGCTGTTCGTTTAGATGCTTGTTGCTCGTGATATTGCACAAATGTACATGCCTCTCCCATTTGCTAAAAAAAAACAAAAAACCCACAAAGCGTCCATTCTTCATATGCACTTATCTTTCACATTTGCCTTTTTATGGTGGCTTTTCACACATTCTCTCCCGTGATTTTTGCACTTTGCATCACTTGTCTATCTACCACTCCTCCGGCTAACCTCATTTGTCTGTCCCTGTTTCTGTGCGTGTGTGTGTGTGTGTGTGTGTGTGTTTATCTAGCCTGCGAGCTGATGAACCAGGGAATTCTGGCGCTGGTGTCGTCCACGGGCTGCACAGCAGCCAATGCCCTGCAGTCGCTCACAGACGCCATGCATATCCCACACCTGTTCGTCCAGAGGAGCGAAGACGGCGTACCGCGCACCGAGTGCCAACTCAACCCCAGCCCCGACGGAGAGCGCTACACGCTGGCGGCCCGGCCGCCGGTGCGCCTGGGCGACGTGGCACTCACCGTGGTCTCCGAGCTGCACTGGAGCAAGTTTATCATGTTCTACGACAGCGAGTACGGTGCGTGTCGTCTGCACAGCGCAAGCCAGACAGTAATGATGCTTTCAATGAACTGCACATAGATGTTGTTGCAGGCACTTTGGACTCGGAGGAGGACCAAACCAAAGAGAAATTTGCATACTGTAACTCAAGATTCGGGCATGTCTTTGAGCGTGCTTGTGATTTCATAGACAGTGAACAGCTGGAATTTTTTCCTTCACCAAAATATCAACACGCTGATGCACACGTCGCAAATGAAATATCAGCAGGCTTCCATGTCAGTGGTTTTAATTTTGGTTAAACATAATACTTTTCCTTTTATAAATCCCTCTAAAACTCACAGTTTAATACACTGGGAGGTAATACTATGAATCAATTCTGACAGCAATAACTAGATAAATTGTTTATGGGTGTTATAAGCAAGGGTGGGGTGTGACAATTAGTTTTATCACAGCTCACTAGGGGCTGACATTTAAATTCAAGTAAAGAGACACTGCTGCCAGCATGTACAAAGCGCAGCTTTGGTTTCAGAGAGGCACTTTCTACACTGCAGACCTTTATGACCCAGTTCAGACCTGCAGCTCACCAGTAGTTTTCTACTCTTCTTCTTGTACCTTTGTCTGTCCTCGTAATTAGCAGTCACCTTCCTTCATATTAACTCTCATTAACGATCACATCTTTCAATCATATTCTGAATTCAAGTGTGTCTTCTTGTAAGTGGACCCAAGCTCCGAGCTGGGATTTTTAAAAATTATTTATTTAGCGTTTGCGAGCGTTTGTCTTTGCGTAAGGTCAGTGCGGCTGTACCTCTTCGCTGGGCTCTGATTTTTCAAAACTGTCACCTTTCATGGCGCAGCGCTAAAGGGTCAGATTTTTCCAGCCAGAGCAGAAATGTCATGCCCCATGCTCCTCCCCGACGGCCGCTTGCCGCGCTAAACGTTCCGCAGTTACCAAATCACAAAGATGGAGAGATGTCTCACATCGCCAGTGGGAGTCTTTTGACCAAGCCAATCAGCGCAGGGCTTTCCTATGCCTATGCTATACTGAAGCGTCCTGTGTCCTGGCGCCCCCGCTGGTCTGGCCGTGGGACCGGGGCCTTGCATGGGAGCCGAGTTTGTGTTGAGACAAAGCGACAGAATGCGCGTCGGACGCGAGGCAGACCCCCCAAGGTCGATAATGGTATTATAGTGGATCTGATACTCATTTGTGGATAACAGCACATTTTGTACAACAGGTTTTCTCCCAGTGTCTGTGTATATGTCCTTTGCACAAAGATGGCACTGTTGTTTGGATTCGAGTTTAATATTGAAAATGTGCAGCCTGGAAAACAATAATATCATATACAACTTCCATGAACCTGGAGAAAGTAAAGTTTTCTAGCTCATAGTTTTAAACTAGTGACCATATAGCAGTGTGGTGTGCTTGGAAGTTCTCAGAAATTCTCGGAACATCTCAACACCGCACATTCAGCCTGGCCTGGTTTGACTTCCATGGGTGCCAAATTAGTGTGTGAAATTCCATTCATTTCATGCATCCCACTTTCAGGAATGCCCCATCAAGAACCGCATAGCTCTGCACACGCAAAGAGCAGAAACATGGCAACCCAGCTTGGAATCTGCCCCGGGTACAGGATGCAGCTCTCATTTAAGCCAGTGCTTCAATAAGAATGTTCCAGAGCCTACGTTCCGTGTGTTTTGAGTCCCGTGGATTTCACAGCAGAGAAACACAACATGACTCAAGACCTGTGCTGTCTGGTGGAATTTGGGAGTGTCGTGAATGACTTGAATGTATAACCGAAGTGTACACATGATCATATATATGTCTGCCTAAGGAGACTGCAACAAATACAAAAAAAATCTGACACTTACCTGAAGCCACTTACAGTTATGATTGAACACAACTTGAGTAATTGAGGGTTAAGGATCTTTTTCAGAGGCCTGACAGTGTGAGCCTGGTGGTATGAACTGGCAACCTTCTGATTACAAGTCAAGTACCTTAACCACTGAGTTACCACTACCCAAATACACACACACACACATCTGTAAAACACATAAACACACCTTTAGAACACCCCAGAAGTGGTAGAGTAGCCAAAAGCTGTACTCAAGTAAAAGTACTGTTACATTAAAATAATCATTTTTATTAAAAGTAAAAGTTTTCATTAAATTATCTGTTAAAACGACTCCTCAAGTAGTGTTACTTCATTAGAACTCATTTAATAAAATCACAAAACTTTGTGTGTGTGTGTGTGTGTGTGTGTGTGTGTGTGTGTGTGTGTGTTTGTGTGTGTGTGTGTGTGTGTGTGTGTGTGTGTGTGTGTGCGTATGTGTGTGTCCTACAAACTAAAATATGAGGTCCTCATAGTTCTTTTTACGCTGAATTCAAATATATTTCTCTCAGGTGTGGTTTTTAAGTTAATTTTACATTAAGTATATGTTACTTATTCATAAACATAACGATATGTGAGTGCAATCAGTTGAGACACATTTAATATTCTAGAAAGAAGGCGCTGATAATTATTGCTTTTGGGTTTTTTTTTCTGAGAGCCCACTGTGAGTTCCTAATACAGTTCTCATCTGTTATTATACTTTGCATATGTTACCCTCACTGAGAGTCTAAACGTATGACTTACACCTCTGCATGTGCGATGTAATGAAGGATGTTCGGCTTTCGGGTTCATGCCATGTAGTTCTTCCTGCTGATGTAGTAGGTGTCTCTAACGTGTGATAGAGCAAGAATGTGGGTTGCACTAAACCAATCTGAGCTATTCTAATCAAAAGTATTCCAAGTTATTCTTCTTAGACTACACATAAAGTTGGTCTTAATCTTTTGTGTAGCTATTTTCATTCACGTTGAACAGCAGTGTTAAACTCTGTTTCTAGAGATCTACCGCCCAACACAGCAATCTAAAACACCTGAGCCAGTTAAGGTGAGACGCGCCTCGACAGCGTAATGACGCCAGACGCAGACTTGCCAGCGTAGGCTCAGACGAGGTCAGGCGTTGAGAGAGCAACGTACAGTAGTGGAGGCACCAGTGGACTTGATATAGTGGAGAACAGAACAAAGCACAGGTGACAGTAAAGAGGTGCACAGGTGATTAGCGGATTGGGAACAGGAGAGGCATAAGGTGTGTGAGAGTGTGTGTCAGTGGGCGTGTCCCTCTGACTGGGTGCCCGCCACACAGTGACAGATAGCAGATTCTCGAAATAATTTTTTTTAAAGTTTTAGTATTTTACAGTTAAAGGCACAGTTAAAATTCTGTTGTGTCTGTGTTATAACTGGTTCATTAAGTATGACTGAAAGATGTAATGTTCTGCTGAGATTTATTAGTTAATTAGCTAATAATTAATTTTTTTTCTCCTCTGTTGCCTTACCAATAACTTCTGTGCAATGAAGCATTGTCTTCCTTATGGTCTTTAGTTTAGATGAAGCCCCCAAAACCATGGTGTACTAAACAGCAATTGGTATCTTAGAAGTGAGTCACACTTACTGCTCTGTGTGACACTTTGTTATTGTACTTTTAATAAGTTCCACTTAATTGACAGGACAAGTCCTGTAAAGGATGTCCTGTATGATTCGTGGTCTCCATGACGTCTTGGGACAGTGTGTCCAACTCGTTAAACTGCATGTTTCTGTCCTAAAAGGACAGTGTTATGGATATCAAGCTTCTGCAGAGTTACTGTGGCACATTCATGGGATATTCAGAGTATATTTACACAGTACCATACACATGATATTTCTCCTAGAATTGTGTTAATATGACATTCAATGCATGGGACTCCTTGTAAGAGATTAAGAAGTCTGGTTTAATAAACATTGAACGTGCGCATTAAATGTTTTAAGTATGTAATTTGAGAATATTCTTGTGTTTTTGCATCACTATGCAATTTGTCGATTGCACACTGAATAACAAAATGTTTTTTTCATTAAATTATTTATTCACTTTATATTATATATGTAATTCTAATACTTTTCTGTAACATGGTGCTGCCGACCACCATGGGCTTGTTTTAACTAACTGAATGGACATATCACAGCAGATGTTAAAAAAATGTTTCTCAGTGCATGACAGAATCCTGCAGAATTTCTACTGTGTTTTTAATTAATCAATAGTATTATACAAAATTGAAAGCAAACTGTCATTTGTCTCTTTGAAGAAAGTTACTTTTCTATTTCCTTCTCTGCTCAGCAGTGAGAAAGTTACTTTCCTATTTCCTTCTCTGCTCAGCAGTGTGAACCCTGACACACTAATTCTCCTAGGCAGAATACTGATGGAATTCTTGTTATACTTTTATGCTTTTGAACAAGAGACAGAGAGAGTCAGCAGCCTGTCAACAAAACTCTATGAATTTAAAGTTAATTATTCCACCCTGTTATTCCAACAGGTGCCCTGTTACCCAGTGTGAGTAGATCTCACAGCAGAATTACAGTATAAGCAGAGTTACAGTATGAACAGAGTTACAGTATGAGTAGAGCTCACAGTAGAGTTACAGTATGAGCAGAGTTACAGTATGAACAGAGCTCACATCAGAATTACAGTATGAGCAGAGCTCACAGTAGAGTTACAGTATGAGCAGAGTTACAGTATGAACAGAGCTCACATCAGAGTTACAGTATGAACAGAGCTCACATAAGTTACAGTATGAGCAGAGCTCACAGCAGTTACAGTATGAGCAGAGCTCACAGTAGAGTTACAGTATGAGCAGAGTTTTAGTATGAGCAGAGATAGAGTATGAGTAGTGCTCACAGTAGAGTTACAATATGAGTAGAGCTCACAGCAGTGTTACAGTATGGACAGAGCTCACAGCAGAGTTACAGTATGACCAGAGGTCACAGTAGCATTACAGTATGAACAGAGCTCACAGCAGAGTTACAGTATGAGCAGAGTTACAGTATGAGTAGAGCTCACAGCAGAGTTACAGTATGAGCAGAGCTCACAGCAGAGTTACAGTATGAGCAGAGTTACAGTATGAGTAGAGCTCACAGCAGAGTTACAATATGAGGAGAGTTACAGTATGAGTAGAGCTCACAGCAGAGTTACAGTATGAGCAGAGTTACAGTATGAGTAGAGCTCACAGCAGAGTTACAGTATGAGCAGAGTTACAGTATGAACAGAGCTCACAGCAGAGTTACAGTATGAGCAGAGTTACAGTATGAGTAGAGCTCACAGCAGAGTTACAGTATGAGCAGAGCTCACAGCAGAGTTACAGTATGAGCAGAGTTACAGTATGAGCAGAGTTACAGTATGAGTAGAGCTCACAGCAGAGTTACAGTATGAGCAGAGTTACAGTATGAGTAGAGCTCACAGCAGAGTTACAGTATGAGCAGAGTTACAGTATGAACAGAGCTCACAGCAGAGTTACAGTATGAGCAGAGTTACAGTATGAGCAGAGTTACAGTATGAGTAGAGCTCACAGCAGAGTTACAGTATGATCAGAGTTACAGTATGAGTAGAGCTCACAGCAGAGTTACAGTATGAGTAGAGCTCACAGCAGAGTTACAGGTGCTCTTCTGTAGACCTTGTCCCCAAGTATCTTCCAGAGGCTTTGTATTTTGGTTTTAGTTTGCTGTCATTTTGACATCCTCTCACAGCTGCAGGGCAAACACGGTAACAACGTGAATTATTCTCCTTCACATATGCTGTTCTATGGAGGTTTATATCTTCACTCCACCCCTCCACCAGTACAGGGCACACAGTTGTGTTTGTTTGGGAATATGCCCTTACTTTAGATTCAGGCTCCTATAAGCAAACCAAGCTCCAGCCCCAAATAATTTGCTTTGATTATTTTTGTGGCATCTGTATATAAGACCTTCATTCTCTCCACATTTACATTTGTGATCATTGACTAGGAGGCTGAAGGGGTGGTTTTAGTGAGTGAAATGGTGAGGCATGGTTACGTCTAACAGAGATAACAACACACTGGTAACAACGCAAGCACTTCTGATCCAGTGCTGTTCATTTCATGGTAAATAATTCTGAATAGAACCTCTTACTGGACCATTGCAGTACATTCACTGACATTTGCCCCAGTCAATCATTTGTGCCCCAGTGAATCTGGGGTTCTTTTGTCATGAAAATGCAACAAGGAATGTTTCGCAATGGGGGCTGTGTTCACGGAGCCTTTTAATGGCTTCTTGTAAATTCTTTCAGAACAAAGAGGCCATTACCCTGTAGTTGAAGTCGACTGTTTTGTTTGCTTGTTTGAATTTGCACCTGATACGATCTCGTGATTGTGTGCCTATATGAGGTATTATGAGACCATATATATCTTTTAGAGGACAGAGGAGCATTAACCTGGCCTTCACTCACACTTCCACATCTGTTATTCCAGCACAGGACTGCACATTAACGTCAGCTGGGTCTCAGAAGAGTCGGTTCGGAATGCCGTTCATAGTGAAATTCTGCTTATGAACATTGCAGTAGTAGAAGATAACACCAGATCAGTCTCCCTAGCCTGCAGCAGCCATCTACAAGCTAACAGTAACGAGCACATTATCTCGGAGATGACCCTGATGAGTCAAAAAACAACAAAAAAAACCCTGCTATTTTCTAGCTCTTCGGGAGTGACAGTCTATGAGAAAATTCAATTAGAATATCAGTCTGCTAGTCGCTTAAGATCAAATTAGCTGTCAGAATATTTCTACCACTGCATCTGTTATAGAGCTTCATGATTTGATGCCATGATTGATGCAAATTCCTGTAATGGAGCTGATGTTTCTGGGAATAATGAGAGTTTATTGCTTGACGGCATCTCTGAAGAACTCTGAAGAACGTCAGTTGAAATGTTATGAGTACTCTAGACTTGTCTACCTCTATGAACGTCATTGCCTGTGCTCCGTGTGTGTGTGTGTGCGTGTATGTGTATGCGCATGTGTCTCTCTGTGTGTGTGTGGATAAGCACTGAAGCACAGACTGTCACAGAGCACTCACCGCATTATGGAACAGGCCATGCCCCCAGACACAGCTCTGCTCCCAGGGAGAGCCGGCGTCTGAGACCAATCCAAACCTTCTAGACAGAGCTTGTGCTGTATGGCGGTAGAGCTTCAGAGAGCGTGTTTTAGTGGACATTTGGAAAATTCCAGTTAGTTCTGATACCTGGAAAAACAGGCTAGAGAGCTGCAACCACATCACGTGCCACAACACAGCCGTGTGGTGTAGAGTTGAGAGGTTGTTCTCATGTGCCGCTACACAGCTGTGAGGTGCAGAGTTGAGAGGTTGTTGTCATGTGCTGCTATGTGTTGTGCAGGGTTGAGAGGTTGTTATATCTGATCTGATTCTCAATTATTCTTCGATTGGAAGCTTACAGTTTCATAACACAACACTTATTCTATAAATGGTGACCAACACAGACATGCTTTGTGATGGTACAGAAATTACATCAAACACTAAACCTCCAAAACTGAAAATGTACAAATCGTTTGAGAATTAAACATAGACTGTAATCACAGTTTTACATAGGTAAAGTAACACAGGTAAAATAACACAGATAAAACACAGGTAAAATAACACAGGTAAAACAACAGGTAAAATCAATACAGTTAAAACACAGGTATAATCAACACAGGTAAAACAACAGGTAAAACACAGGTAAAAACACAGGTAAAACAGGTTAAAATAACACAGGTAAAATCAATACAGGTAAAACATAGGTATAATTAACACAGGTTAAAAAAAACAGTGTAACGTTTAAGGGTTAAAGAGGATGCGGGGAAGAAGCACGTCAACCAAAGACATGTTTTAATGTTGATTTAACACTCACGACTCAAAACACAAATTAACACACTTGGGTCAAACACCGGCAGCTTTGAAGATACTACACGAGACTTATATACACGCATGGCAATTACACACAACAAGGATCAGGTGCACAACACAAGAGGACGTGGCAATACAGACACACACACACACACACACACACACACACACACACACTCACACACACACAGACACAGACACACACACACACGTTTGAGGGGGGAGGGGCCGTACTGTGACAACAGGTAAGAATAACACAGGTAAAATCAACAGGGTTTTAAAGGCATGCTGCATACAGCCCAAATCTGGATTGGAATTCAACATTGTTCAAATAGAAACAATATTATTATGAAGATAAACTCCTAAATCCTAAATGTCCTAAACCTGTGGTAGAACTTCCCTCAGACAAAACAAAACCAGAATTCCCTTTAGCTGCCCCAAAACCCCCCTACATGCGAGGACCTGCACTTCATAACACACCATTACGCCATCAAACAGGGACGCTGACTTTCCGGACAGCTCGGGCAGAGGACAGGGGTGGCGTGTCTCCGTGTCTCCTCTTTAATTGTCCTTAAAGACTCCCCTCACCACATCCTGCAATCCGCGTCAGCCTGTCAGTCTGAGAAGTGAGGTGGTTCTGTGCTTTCTTTACATTCTTTTTTCCAGGCGACAGAGACAAACTTTTCAAGCTTTTAAAGTATGATGTGTGTCTGTAGATGTAGCTTAAGTCTTGTTATCAAGCTAAAAGTCTTGCTAAAAACAAATGCACATTGGTGTGGTCCTGTCTCTCTCTCTGTCAGATGTGCGTGGTCTGAGGGGTTTTCTGGATCAGGCGTCTCGAAGGGGTTTGGACGTGTCTCTGCAGCAGGTGGACAGGAACGTCAGTCAGGTCTTCTCCACTCTCTTCAGCACCATGAAGACAGAAGAACTCAACCGCTACCGGGACACGCTCAGGCGTGCCATCTTGATGCTCAGTCCTCGAACAGCACAGGTCTTCATCCACCAGGTCAGAGGGTCTACAGACTAAAGGGTTAAAGGTGGAGTTAGGGGAGGTTTTAGTGCTGAGCTCCTAATCTGACTTTAATCCAACACCATACCCATTGTGTGTTGTATCTACATGTAGTCTGTTGTCGTCTTCACCGTTAGAAGATTGTGATAGAAACAGAATCGCACAATATGCTCATTAAGTGATCAGACTGAAAGATCATAAAACCTACACGACTTACCGCTGATGGTACCGGAGTAGTTTTTGTACATATTGGCAGACTAGACTGCAGGTTTTGGCTTGGTTCTGGTGGCATTCAAATCTGAACCTCAGATCCATATCCGATCCTGGATTTCATTATCCCGTGTAGTTGATTAAATGATTCGCGTAACTGGTTGGTCACTTTGTCATCACACCTGACTCCTATATGAAGGGATTGTGTGTGTGTGTGTGTGTGTGTGTGTGTGTGTGTAAAAGCTCCATCCCGGTTTCCAGGTCTAATGACCTGTTGGAGTCCGCCGGCAGCCAACAGAGCACCCCACCTGCACTGGGCTTGATGTCTGCTCCCACAGGGCTGGAGATGACAGTAGAAGGGTGCTTGAACCGCCCGTGCTGATGCAGTGTTTGGTGAACACGTTTGAGACCTTTTTATTCAGACCTGATTTACGTTTCATGCTGAACACAAAGAAGAAAACAATAAGAAATCAGCAGAAATCATCTTATTGTGATACCATTCCCAACCATTCCAAACCATTCCTCCCATACTGTCCCTTTCCCTTTCGCACTTCTGACATGGACATGGTTTCGCACTCAAGCAGAACAGGAAACCTGCTAGTTTGAACCACACTTCCTGTATAACTGTGGAATGTCAATAAACACGTGAACTATGTGGAGATATAACACTAATTCAAAACTACAACCATTATGCCCTAACAATAAACGTCTTAGGATAGCACAGACAAGAGAGAATGAACCAGTCTTTGGTTTTATTCAGCATTTGAACTCTGACCCTATCTCAATAAAAGGTGAAGCGAATCACTTTCTCCTTGCCAAAGGTCTCGAGTGATTGGACGGAAGGTGTTTACAATCCTTAATCCCATCTCTGAAAGAATTATACAGATTTATACCTTAATTTACAAATATTAAATACATTGTTTCATGTATGAATTTATTGTATGATGTATGATTACTGATCGTACACTGCAGATGCAGCAGACAGAGCTTGTTTGACACAGGAATATTCTTTCAGGATATTTGAAACATTTAAATATTTGTATAACTCTTGTACAGATCTTCTAATCAGCCTTTATCTTAGAATCGAGAAGATTTTGTTGTTTTAATGGTAGTTTGCACATGTGCACACAGTGTCACATGTCACATTCTGCTGGAAAAGCCCCTCACCTGTTAGTTTGTGTGAGTTAAGAAAAAGGTTTTAACCATGAAGAGTGTTGCATGCTGTAGACAATTACATGCTCAAATGATCCCGAAATAGATCATGATCAGCATAAGTGCTGAAGTCCTTAACACTGGTGCATGGCACACTCTGTTTTTCATGTTAATTAGTACGCCACCTCTAGAGACTGGACTGGTAAAACAAAATGAAACAAATTCAGAGTTTAAAGCGAAGAGACGAAATAAACAGCCTCTCAGACTGCGTTCCTCTCGACTGCTCCAGCACAGCCAACAGTACTGTGTGTGATGAACTGACCCAGATGTTCACACCTCTCTGAACGCAACCCTTAAATCTAATTCTCCTTTAAGATGCTTTAAGACTTTGCCACGGTGTTGTCGACACATACCAGGACACGTTTCATTGACCCCACTCTCCGGTGGTGATTGACGGAAATGTAATCTCTCCATAACCTAAAAGTACAACTCGATAATAATTCATTACTGCGCACACCTTTAATTAAAATAGATTTCTTCCTGTAAATCACATGAGGTCCAATACAGCAATCATCTGATTGTAATTATAGATTAGGGCCTGCCAGGTAGCTGTAGAGAGACTGTGACCGTGTAACAGTGTTAGTAAGACAAGGCAGACAGCATGCTTGAGATAAAAGGGAAATTATCGGGGCGTTCTGGTGTCCTGAAAGTGGGGGGATTGCAGAGTGATTTTCAAGGGGTTTCAGGGTGATGTTCCAGGACTTTCGGGCAATTTTCCCAGCACAATTTCTCAGGCAGACAAGGTGCCTACTAAACATGTCGCACTTTAGGACTGTGTTCTGGCACGTTGGCCTTCGTCGGAATCAAAATCAGCATCAGTGTCAGAATAACACCAGACTGGACCCACTAGCCTCTTTACAGGGAATCTGACTTAAATAAGATAAAATGTTACTATTTTAAAATAAAATTACGATGGAACATACGTATAAAGAATGCTTTATATGTACATATTAGCATAGTCTGGAGAGACATATGATCCAGTGTTCTATGTGGTATATGTTATTATTGTACATTATATATGTATTGGATATTGTATACAGTTTATTACTGTATAAAAATGGACATTTTTTTCACAGATATATTCTGAACGGGAATTACTCAGATAATACGTTTGACTAGTGCTGTGGAACAGGCTCAGCGCAGGGTGCCCACTGTGGTTAAGGAGGGCCACAGCGCTTGGGAAATGCTGTCTTTGAGTCTGGCTGTGCTGGCTTTCACAGTGCTCAGTATTCCACAAGATAGGAGAGGTGTGGGCTGAGAGGGGGTGGAGTCTGGGCTGAGGGGGTGGAGTCTGGGCTGAGAGGGGGTGGGGTGTGGGCTGAGGGGGTGGAGTCTGGGCTGAGAGGGGGTGGAGTCTGGACTGAGAGGGGGTGGGGTCTGGGCTGAGAGGGGTGGGGTCTGAGCTGAGGGGGTGGAGTCTGGGCTGAGAGGGGGTGGAGTCTGGACTGAGAGGGGGTAGGGTCTGGACTGAGAGGGGGTGGGGTCTGGGCTGAGGGGGTGGAGTCTGGACTGAAATGGGGTGGAGTTGGGACTGAGAGGGGGTGGAGTCTGGATTGAGATGGGGTGGAGTCTGGACTGAGAGGGGGTGGAGTCTGGACTGAGAGGGGGTGGAGTCTGGACTGAAATGGGGTGGAGTCGGGACTGAGAGGGGGTGGAGTCTGGATTGAGATGGGATGGAGTCTGGACTGAGAGGGGGTGGAGTCTGGACTGAGAGGGGGTGGGGTCTGGGCTGAGGGGGTGGAGTCTGGACTGAGATGGGGTGGAGTCTAGACTGAGAGGGGGTGGGGTCTGGACTGAGAGGGGGTGGAGTCTGGACTGAGAGGGGGTGGAGTCTGCACTGAGAGGGGGTGGAGTCTGGACTGAGAGGGAGTGGGGTCTGGGCTGATTCCAGGGCTCATTCCACAGTCCACAGGGGTCACTCTACAGTCCACAGGGGTCATTCTACAGTCCACAGGGGTCATTCTACAGTCCACAGGGGTCACACTACAGTCCACAGGGGTCACTCCACAGTCCTTTCAGCTGCGAGGGAGTGAGGAGGGCTCACATCATTTAAAGGTTTCAAACAAAAGCAGCACAGCATTGTTTAATAAACAATAAGACGAGAGGAAGTTTACTGTCAGCTCATCTGTCATCCAGAAATTACAAGTGACGAGAGAGAAAAGATTGAAACTGTGTGTTCCAGTCATAAATAAACACACCCGCATCATCACCCCCATGAGCTAGAAACCCAACACACACAGGCACTCTGTAGGAGCGCTCCGATCACAGCAAACGCATTTATCACTCCAGGGAAGCCACTTTTTAAAGCCACTTTTTAAAAATATTTCATCTGATATTTGTTGCCTCATTTTTTTGTAGAATGAATGTGCTCCACAGCCAAGAAATGTGGAAATAGCATTACCAGGTTTTTCAAAAAGGGTCATAACAGGGTCATAACAGGGTTGGTAACAGCGTTACTAACAGGGCCGTAACAGGGTTGTAACAGGGCCGTAACAGGGTTGGTAACAGGGTTGTAACAGGGTCATAACAGGGTTACTAACAGGGCTGTAGCAGGGTTACTAACAGGGCCGTAACAGGGTTAGTAACAGAGTTGTAACAGGGTCATAACAGGGTTGTAACAAGGTTACTAACAAGGCTGTAACAGGGTTCATAACAGGGTCATAACAGGGTTAATAACAGGGCCGTAACAGGGTCATAACAGGGTTAGCAACAGGGTCATAACAGGGTTAGCAACAGGGTCATAACAGGGTTAGCAACAGGGTTATAACAGGGTTACTAAAAGGGTTGTAACAGGGTCATAACAGGGCTGTAACAGGATTAGTAAAAGAGTTAGTAACAGGGTTGTAACAGGGTCATAACAGGGTCATAACAAGATTAGTAACAGGGTCATAACAGGGTTGGTAACAGGGTCATAACAGGGTTGGTAACAGGGTTGTAACAGGGTTATAACAGGGTCATAACAGGGTCATAACAGGGTTGGTAACAGGGTTATAACAGGGTCATAACAGGGTTGGTAACAGGGTCATAACAGGGTTGGTAACAGGGTCATAACAGGGTTGGTAACAGGGTTGTAACAGGGTTATAACAGGGTCATTACAGGGTTATAACAGGGTTGTAACAGGGTTGTAACAGGGTTGTAACAGGGTCATAACAGGGTTGTAACAGGGTTGTAACAGGGTCATAACAGGGTTGTAACAGGGTTGTAACAGGGTCATAACAGGGTTGTAACAGGGTTGTAACAGGGTCATAACAGGGTCATAACAGGGTTGTAACAGGGTTGTAACAGGGTCATAACAAGGTTGTAACAGGGTCATAACAGGGTCATAACAGGGTTGTAACAGGGTCATTACAGGGTTATAACAGGGTTATAACAGGGTCATAACAGGGTTGTAACAGGGTTGTAACAGGGTCATAACAGGGTCATAACAGGGTTGTAACAGGGTTGTAACAGGGTCATAACAGGGTTGTAACAGGGTTGTAACAGGGTTGTAACAGGGTCATAACAGGGTCATAACAGGGTTGTAACAGGGTCATAACAGGGTCATAACAGGTTGTAACAGGGTTGTAACAGGGTCATAACAGGGTTGTAACAGGGTCATAACAGGGTTGTAACAGGGTTGTAACAGGGTCATAACAGGGTTGTAACAGGGTCATAACAGGGTTGTAACAGGGTCGTAACAGGGTTGTAACAGGGTCATAACAGGGTTGTAACAGGGTCATAACAGGGTTGTAACAGGGTTGTAACAGGGTCATAACAGGGTTGTAACAGGGTCATAACAGGGTTGTAACAGGGTTGTAACAGGGTCATAACAGGGTCATAACAGGGTTGTAACAGGGTTAGTGATGCAAAGGTAAACAAAACCGCCCTCCCCTGTTCCCTGTGCACAGTGGAGGATCCAAACAGCTGAGTTGTTGTTTCTCTCTAAAGGCTTGTGGGTAATGGATACCTCCTCCTGAACTGCCATGTCTTTGTAGGGAACTTCAGTGTGGGTTCGTGCACGGCATTTGTACAGAATGTGTGCAGAAACCGCGGGCTCCTCTGAGAGCCGCAGGAGAGCTGCCCATTAATGACTTGGTCCGACTCGGATGCGGTTCTGAAGTGGTGGAGTGTGTAGGAGCTGAGGGAGGCATGCTGAGTGGTATGTGTTCAGGCCAGAGTGAGAGTCTCCTCTGAGTCCCAGCGCCGTCAGAGATGCCGCATGTGGGCCCAAAACATCAGTCCATCACCAACCTACAGACTCTTGAAGATAAACAACAGGGGAAAACAACAAGCTGCTGGCAAAGGAAATATCACGCTGGTATGCACTGTGTGTGTGTGTGTGTGTGTGTGTGTGTGTGTGTGTGTGTGGGTGTGTGTGTATGTGTGTGGGGGTGTGTGTGTGTGTGTGGGGGGGTGTGTGTGTTTGTGTGTGTGTGTGTGTGTGTGTGTGTGCCCCTAAGTGTGTGTGTGTTTGTGTGTGTGTGTGTGTGTGTGTGTGTGTGTGTGTGTGTGTGTGCATGTGCGTGTGTGGGTGCGTGTGCGTGTGTCTGTGTATCCATATACATGTACCTACAGATGTGCACATGACAGAATACTTCTCTCCACCCATCACTGCCGTGTGTGTGTGTGTGTGTGTGTGTGTGTGTGTGTGTGAGAGTGTGCGTGTGCGCGTGTGTGTGTGTGTGTGTGTGTGTGCGCATGTGTGTGTGTGTGTGTGTGTGTGTGTGTGTGAGTGTGCGTGTGTGGGTGTGTGTGTGTGTATGTGTGTGGGTGTGTGGGTGTGTGTGTTTGTGTGTGTGTGGCCCTAAGTGTGTGTGTGTTTGTGTGTGTGTGCGTGTGTTTGTGTGTGTGTGTGTGTTTGTGTGTGTGTGTGTGTGTGTGTTTGTGTGTGCATGTGCGTGTGTGTGTGCGTGTGCGTGTGTCTGTGTATCCATATACATGTACCTACAGATGTGCACATGACAGAATACTTCTCTCCACCCATCACTGCCGTGTGTGTGTGTGTGTGTGTGTGTGTGTGTGTGTGTGTGTGTGTGTGTGTGTGTTAAAGTTAAGACCAGTGAATGATAGCAACATGATTCAAAAGTGGTTGTTTAAAAAGCAGACCTAATTAAACGCACACAGCATGACTGATTGATTGTTCTGATGTGACGTGCTTCTCCGAGCTCCATGACTGGAGACAGGACTTACTATCCCGACGCTGTCCTGGAACGAAAGGTCATTCATTTGCATCTCATATCTTTGTTTTCTGGAGGGTGTTTCTTTTTGCCTCACCTTTACTGAAGGTTTGACAAGTTTGAAACTTCCTGCGCGCTTCAACAAACGGATGGCATTTCCATACTGAGCGTGCTCGTTATGTACACGGACCGGCGCGGAAACAGCACGAGAACCCGCGCGAAGCAAACTCCCACGCACGCGCTTCGCTTCGTTACGGGTAGCTGCGTCGCCACAAACACGCGCGAACCGGTAATGAAACGTAATGCACCTGATCCCGGCCCGCGCGGAGCCGGAGCGCTCGAGCGAGGTGACGCCTCCCTTATTCAAGAGCCAAAATGACGCGCGCGATTTAATTAGGTTTCGCTCGTGCGGCGGTTTTATAAACACGAACGCCACATGGTGACTCGAGAGAAAGCTGATAATAAAATCAAGAAAGTTTACTCACAGCAGACAGTGCGTGTACTGGAGGGAAAAACACTAACGCGGTCTTAGAGATCTCATTAAATGAGCCAAAAATAATAGCCGTTTTGCTTCAAATGCTATAAATTAAAAATTAACGCTCCGAATGTTCACCAGATGAAAGGGCAGTGTGACCGATTCCTGTGCATTGATATTTAGGTATTTGAAACATATTGCTAGTTTTCAGGTCAGTGTTTACTGTCCCCAGAAGGGAGATTTTCTTTGCAAGCTGATGCAGCAGTCACAGCAAGCACACCGACAAACAAAACAAGTCCATCTCTCGCGGAATTGGCCGCGGTGGTAGCATTACGATTCCGTAGTCGGAGGCGCATGGCGTGACAGCGTTTCTCCATCTATTACACTGCATGAACAGGTGCAGTCGTATGGGGGATCTACACAACTGGGAACAGACCTCGTCTTCCAGGTGACCTGGAAAAATGATCTTTCGTTCAGTGGAATTTGGACTCCACCAGCAATTTGCTTGGCCACTTTCACACTGTTATTTGATTCCCATACTGAAAATCCATTTTGAATATGTAAATTACCACGCAAAGAACAATCATACAAAAAGCTTTAAAAAATGCTTTAGTAAATGACTCAGAACAATCTTCTTGTGTACATTAAAGGCGATTAGGTTCCTCGTAAACACAGCTTCTGGTGTGTCTTTCTGCAGACTGGGTCAGTGTTCACGTGAAAGGTGAGCTCATTGTCAGTGATAGTGCACACGTATGACTGTGAACAGGATGACCTGCTAAGCCATTGCCTGTGTGTCTGAGCAGGCTTGGGGAAGTTGTTTGGAATTGAGATGTTCAGGTACAGACGCAACTGTTCACATGCAATTTTACACGGGTCAGATGCTGTAATGCTGTAATGCTGGTTTCCATAATAAAGCATTTCAAACAGGACCTTGTATAAAGATGGTTAAAGCTGGTTAAAGGTGATTAATGTTGGTTAAAGATGGTTAATGTTAGTTAAAGGTGATTGATGTTGGTTAAAGGTGGTTAAAGATGGTTAATGTTGGTTAAAGGTGATTGATGTTGGTTAAAGGTGGTTAAAGGTGGTTAAAGGTGGTTAAAGATGGTTAATGTTGGTTAAAGGTGGTTAAAGGTGGTTAAAATTGGTTAAAGTTGCTTAAAATTAGTTAAAGGTGGTTAAAGTTGGTTAAAGCTAGTTAGAGGTGGTTAAAGGTGATTAACAGTGGTTAAAGTTGGTCCTGGTGTTCTGTTGACCTTACATGGGGAGGTGCACTTTCCTGGTCTCAGCACAATGGGGGAGTCAGAACTGGAACGTTGATCCCAGAGATCCCGGGACTATGTATTTCCCAGCCTTGCTCTGTGCTCTTCCAAGACCTCTCACCTTATTCAGTGCCCTTGTTTAATGAGTCAGAGACAGAGAGGCAGAGATGGGTTAAAGAGAGAGAGCAAGATCGTGAGCGTGTTATGTCATTTCATACCATAGTTCCTCAATAACAGAGAGCGAGAGAGTAGGTGTGTCGGAGGGTTGTGTAATATTTATATCACAGTAACACAGAGACCAATTAAGCTTCCTACTCTGTTATCCATCTTATCCTACACTTTATGCTGTACATAATCTATTTTCTGCCACACCACAAACGCACATACAAACACACACACACACACACACACACACACACACACACACACACACACACACACACACACACACACAGGCCCTGGCATGTATTTGTTCGAGTAGCTAAATACACACACTTAATACACACACTCTCCATTGAGAGACAGAAGTGTGTGGGTGTGATTACATCAGGAAATGCTCTGTGTTTGTCACGGCTGTGGTCTGCCAGGTCAGCTCTCATTCTTATTGCCCAAATCGCATCTAGTCAAAATAACCAAGGTGGGGAAAATGCTCCTCACTTTTTTACTGTCAACACTTTGACTTTTCAAGGGTCAAAAATGAAGAATTTTATTCTCACCACATCAGTCCTCTCTGTATACTGTATAATGTGAATCATGGAAGGACATGATGTTTTAAGAGCGGACCAGAACCAGTCAGCCAGACACTGTACACATCAGAACAGGAGAGTCCTGCACAGATTATAAATTACAATACAATAGAAGCACATAATGTATCCTACGATACATATACGGAATAGAACAGTATGAGTCAGACGTTCTCCCTCTCTCTCTCTCTCTCTCTCTCTCTCTCTCTCTCTCTCCCCCTCTCTCTCTCTCTCTCTCCCCCCCTCTCTCTCTCTCTACCACTCTCTCTCTCTCTCTATCTGTGTGTTCAAGAGGTCATGTTGTTTTTGTATGAAATACTGAATCGCTTGATGTGGTAATTAAACAAAAAAGTCATTAGACATTATCAGCAAAAATGTTCATGTCACACTTTAACCAGTTTGTGCACTCAAATGAATCCCCTGACAATATTTCATCATAAGAAATGTACTTTTTTTTTTTAAATCTTAGGCTGATTTTAAAGTAAATGAAACTTATAAGGAAAAAATGCTGTCTGAAAATTGATGCTAACTGTAAGCTAGGTAGTCAGACATGCTTGCTAAAAATCTCCTTTCCGACTTCTTTAACTGTAAGTGCCTTCATCGTAGCCCAGAGCCAAATCTCAGGTGGAACTTTGCAAGGACAGGCATCACTAATCACAAAGCCAGCAGGGGACACTGAATCCCACACCAAACCTAAACCCCTCACACTCTCTTAGCTCGGTACCTTACCACATAAGTCTGTCTCTTGATGTCTGTATTGTTTTGGTGATTGCCGTGACAATGCTACCATTGATCAAGAGATATAATGATACCGAATTACTCTATGTAAAATTATACCAAAAAGACCAAAGAGACTTTTAAGTGTTTTGCATATTTTAAAGAGAGAAAGTGCCTTACCAGAAATTCATGAATATTACGTATGCTAATACCTAATGTCTGGGGATTTAAGGGCCCATTAGAAATTAACTTCTCCTTCTGAATTTATTTAAATAAAATAACAGTAAAAGGAAAAACCTTTTAGTAATTTTATTCTATTCTGCTCTTTTAGTTTGCTCAGAAAACAGGAGAGATGAAATTGTGCCGCTAAGCTCTTCTGTACATTGGGATTACTTTACTAATGAAATATGTGAGTAAATATGGCTTCATTTCCTTCTTTAAGGTGAGAAGGTCTGATATTCAGCCAGCCAAGAATGATGAAAAGTATCGTGTTGCCTGGAATTTAAATTCTCAGTATATATCTGTCCTGTAACTGTCCCGTATCTGTCCTGTAAGTGGCTGCCCTGTTAATAACTTTCCTGTAAGTAACTATCCTGTAACTAGCTATCCTGTAAGTGGCTGCCCCGTAACTGTCCTGTAAGTAGCTGCCCTGTAACTGTCCTGTATGTAGATGTCTTATAAATAGCTGTCCTCTTAATAACTTTCCTGTAAGTAACTATCCTGTAACTAGCTATCCTGTAAGTGGCTGCCCTGTAACTGTCCTGTAAGTAGCTGCCCTGTAACTGTCCTGTATGTAGATGTCTTGTAAATAGCTGTCCTGTTAATAACTTTCCTGTAAGTAACTATCCTGTAACTAGCTATCCTGTAAGTGGCTGCCCTGTAACTGTCCTGTAAGTAGCTGCCCTGTAACTGTCCTGTATGTAGATGTCTTATAAATAGCTGTCCTCTTAATAACTTTCCTGTAAGTAACTATCCTGTAAGTAGCTTTCCTGTTTGTAGCTGTCCTATAAGTAACTGTCCTGTTTGTAGATATCCTGTAACTAGCTGTCCTGTAAGTAACTGTCCTGTATGTAGATGTCTTGTAAGTGTCCTGTAAGCAACTGTTTTGTAAGTGTCCTGTAAGTAACTGTTCTGTAACTGTCCTGTAAGTCACTGTCCTGTGGCTTCTACTAACATGTGTTCTGCATGATGGATTCTACTTCAAACACAACTCCCAGAAGGTAGCATCCATTGTTATGGTTACATTGTTATGGTCTAATTCTTTGGGAGTGGGCTGTATTTTAGTAGGACATTTACAGTTACAAACTCTTTATAACAACAGCCGAGAAAGAATGAACAAGGTAGTTTGAGTTTTATAGTGCTGGAGGACTGTGTCTCTCCTGGAGAGCTGTGTCTGTGCTGGAGGACTGTGTCTCTGCTGGAGGGCTGTGTCTCTCCTGGAGAGCTGTGTCTGTGCTGGAGGACTGTGTCTCTGCTGGAGAGCTGTGTCTGTGCTGGAGGACTGTGTCTGTGCTGGAGAGCTGTGTCTGTGCTGGAGGACTGTGTCTCTGCTGGAGGACTGTGTCTCTCCTGGAGAGCTGTGTCTGTGCTGGAGGACTGTGTCTCTGCTGGAGAGCTGTGTCTGTGCTGGAGGACTGTGTCTGTGCTGGAGAGCTGTGTCTGTGCTGGAGAGCTGTGTCTCTCCTGGAGAGCTGTGTCTGTGCTGGAGAGCTGTGTCTGTGCTGGAGGGCTGTGTCTCTCCTGGAGAGCTGTGTCTGTGCTGTAGGACTGTGTCTATGCTGGAGGACTGTGTCTGTGCTGTAGGACTGTGTCTCTGCTGTAGAGCTGTGTCTCTGCTGGAGGACTGTGTCTCTCCTGGAGAGCTGTGTCTCTGCTGTAGGGCTGTGTCTCTGCTGTAGGACTGTGTCTGTGCTGTAGGGCTGTGTCTCTGCTGGAGAGCTGTGTCTGCTGGAGGACTGTGTCTGTGCTGGAGAGCTGTGTCTGTGCTGTAGGACTGTGTCTCTGCTGGAGGACTGTGTCTCTGCTGTAGGACTGTGTCTCTGCTGGAGGACTGTGTCTCTGCTGTAGGACTGTGTCTCTGCTGGAGAGCTGTGTCTCTGCTGGAGGACTGTGTCTCTGCTGGAGAGCTGTGTCTCTGCTGTAGGACTGTGTCTCTGCTGGAGGACTGTGTCTCTGCTGTAGGACTGTGTCTCTGCTGGAGGACTGTGTCTGTGCTGGAGGACTGTGTCTCTGCTGGAGGACTGTGTCTGTGCTGGAGGACTGTGTCTCTGCTGGAGGACTGTGTCTCTGCTGGAGAGCTGTGTCTCTGCTGGAGGACTGTGTCTGTGCTGGAGGGCTGAGTCTCTGCTGGAGAGCTGTGTCTCTGCTGGAGGACTGTGTCTCTGCTGGAGGGCTGTGTCTCTGCTGGAGAGCTGTGTCTCTGCTGGAGGGCTGTGTCTCTGCTGGAGGACTGTGTCTCTGCTGGAGAGCTGTGTCTCTGCTGGAGGACTGTGTCTGTGCTGGAGAGCTGTGTCTGTGCTGTAGGACTGTGTCTCTGCTGGAGGACTGTGTCTCTGCTGGAGGACTGTGTCTCTGCTGTAGGACTGTGTCTGTGCTGTAGGGCTGTGTCTCTGCTGGAGAGCTGTGTCTCTGCTGGAGGACTGTGTCTCTGCTGGAGAGCTGTGTCTCTGCTGTAGGACTGTGTCTCTGCTGGAGGACTGTGTCTCTGCTGTAGGACTGTGTCTCTGCTGGAGGACTGTGTCTGTGCTGGAGGACTGTGTCTCTGCTGGAGAGCTGTGTCTCTGCTGGAGGACTGTGTCTCTGCTGGAGAGCTGTGTCTCTGCTGGAGGGCTGTGTCTCTGCTGGAGGACTGTGTCTCTGCTGGAGAGCTGTGTCTCTGCTGGAGGACTGTGTCTGTGCTGGAGAGCTGTGTCTGTGCTGTAGGACTGTGTCTCTGCTGTAGGACTGTGTCTCTGCTGGAGGACTGTGTCTCTGCTGTAGGACTGTGTCTCTGCTGGAGGACTGTGTCTCTGCTGTAGGACTGTGTCTGTGCTGTAGGGCTGTGTCTCTGCTGGAGAGCTGTGTCTCTGCTGGAGGACTGTGTCTCTGCTTTAGGACTGTGTCTCTGCTGGAGAGCTGTGTCTCTGCTGGAGGGCTGTGTCTCTGCTGGAGGACTGTGTCTCTGCTGGAGAGCTGTGTCTCTGCTGGAGGACTGTGTCTGTGCTGGAGGACTGTGTCTCTGCTGGAGGACTGTGTCTGTGCTGGAGGACTGTGTCTCTGCTGGAGAGCTGTGTCTCTGCTGGAGGACTGTGTCTCTGCTGGAGAGCTGTGTCTCTGCTGGAGGACTGTGTCTGTGCTGGAGGGCTGTGTCTCTGCTGGAGAGCTGTGTCTCTGCTGGAGGACTGTGTCTCTGCTGGAGGGCTGTGTCTGTGCTGGAGGACTGTGTCTCTGCTGGAGAGCTGTGTCTCTGCTGGAGGACTGTGTCTGTGCTGGAGGACTGTGTCTCTGCTGGAGAGCTGTGTCTCTGCTGGAGGACTGTGCCTCGGCAGAAATTAATTTGTGTCGCTTGAGGGAATTAATGGCATGACACAGAACAGCTTGCACATTGTGACACAGAGTGATAAAACATGATAGACGTGCCCAGTCCTGCAAACGTGCTCATTGTTGCTGAGCTCATAACAAGCTCACTGAGCTCGCTGTCAAGTGTGTAGGCCACCGGGAGCCATCTTCACCGGACCTCCACCTACGTAGGACCTCCACCTACGTAGGACCTCCACCTACGCAGGACCTCCACCTACGCCCTGGGGCTCTTGTTGCACTGATGCGCTTATCTTTATAAAGACTCTCAGAGATCATAAGATGTAGCACTTTGTCTAGTAAAGGTGTAAACGTGCGTAAACCACAGGCATTATAAACTCCTCCTCTCAAACACACAGCTAAATAACCACATACATATACATCAGTCATCAAAACAGAGGAGGGCAGGATCAGAGATGCTGTTCTCAGCAATATCTTAAGTGCTGAGCATGTAGAACGTTTTATCCAGCAATGCTTACCTCCAGATTTGTCAAAAATAAATAAGCAAACAACCAAAGCACATATCATCACTCATACAAATTACTATGTGTGCATATTGAACAGTTAAAATGAAATGTTATTAGATAGAAAACTAAAGAATAACTACAGAATATTATTAAGAACCAACTTTAAGACTAAATTCTAATAATATAAAATAAATAATAAAATAAAACCCATCACTAAGACTAAATGCGAAATAAAACTCATCACTAAGGTTAAATTTTGATCTAATTCTAAGACTACACATACCAGAGCCCTGACTCTAAGACTACACATACCAGAGCCCTGACTCTGAGACTACACATACCAGAGCCCTGACTCTAAGACTACACATACCAGAGCCCTGACTCTGAGACTACACATACCAGAGCCCTGACTCTAAGACTACACATACCAAAGACCTGACTCTAAGACTACACATACCAGAGCCCTGACTCTAAGACTACACATACCAGAGCCCTGACTCTGAGACTACACATACCAGAGCCCTGACTCTGAGACTACACATACCAGAGCCCTGACTCTAAGACTACACATACCAAAGACCTGACTCTAAGACTACACATACCAAAGGTTAAAAAGTCTCCTCCCTAAAGACTCCTCCTTAAAGAGTCTTCTCTTTTCACGTGTTCTCTGGTACATGTCAAAGGTTAGGGTTAAAGGGGAGAAAATGTTTCCTGAAAAGGGTTTCCTGTCATTTTTAGTGTAATACATTTTTACCAAAAGCCATTAACTCCTGAATCAGATTACCAGGATTTGGCTTTAGGTCTTAACTTTTCAACACCATTGTGTGTCTTTCTGTTTGCCCCTCAGCAGACATATGTGGAATCTAGCTCAGATAAACAACTTAGGGAATTAGGTGTGGTTTGTGAGTTGTGGTTGAATCCTAATGCCGCTTTTAACAGCTTAGCGGTGATACAGCATATTTCTTTACAACGCTTTCTTCACCTGTTTTTCTTTCATTCTAATGGAATGACAAATGCTCAGGTCTTTAAAAATAATCTCATCATTCCTTTTTTTAAGCTCTCACTTAAAAGCTCATCGCTCACTGATCATTTAAGGCTCATCATAGTAGTTTTATGACACGTAGTTATTTCTGCAACACTGAATTGTGTGTGCGAGAGAGAGAGAGACAGAGACAGAGAGACAGAGAGAGAGAGAGAGAGAAAGAGAGAGAGAGAGAGATGAGAGCTCAAATCATAAAGCATTAGAGACTTCTGCAATTGGTCTCAGTACACAGTGATTCCTGCCACACACACGCAGCGAGAACGTGCGACTTCGCTGCCTTCCGGCTGCTCTGAGGTCATCTGGCCAGATTGGGCCGCACACGTTCGGGCACGCGTTCCGTATGCTGCGTGGCCGAGCGCGATCGCCGGGCTGGGGCGCGTGCGGGCTCCATGTCTGCGGCAACTTGATTACGGCTGCGCGAATGTGAACACGTGCCTTCACAAAGCGACGCAGAATCCAAACTAATCCGTAGTCGCTCATTCAGAAACCGATCAACCCGCTCCGATAGGGTCTTAACCCGGATTGCTGTAGAGCTGCTTTCAGACGTCTGTCTCCGAAAGCGCTGTATAAATAAAACCGAATTAAATAAGATGAAAGTACAATCGAAGCTGATTGACGGCTCCACACGTCTGCTCCAGAAGTGACTGAACTTCGACAACCACTTTCATATTCCAGAATTACTCGTGCAAATATTGGCACGTTAGGTACATTTATTCTTAATAAGATGTATTTCACGTGAGTGCCACTTTAGTCTCTATTATATGTCAATAAATGTTCGTTCCAGTCGTTGGAGTCTGTGCGTCCTGCCCTTTGCGCGTTACAGAATGACCAACCGCCCTCGGCAAAGAACGGACTTCCTAGCGGGAGGTGCGTGGACACCCCCTGCACTGCCGCCTGGATCCCAGGATATTGTCTTCTCCGGAGGAGGAGGGGAACACCCCCAGGAATTTCTTGGGAGGGGCCTGAGGCTGTTGAGCCTGGGCCGAGGAGGACCGAGGGCCACCTCGACGACCAGAAATAGGGCGGTCGGGTGGAGTCAGCGGGATCTCCTGAGTCCCTTCCCCTCAGCAGACTTGCCAGCGAGACTGGGAGGGTCTGCCCAAAGCCTCGGAGGCAAACCGCCTCTGAGACGCTCCTAGAGAGGCGGAAGAGAGGAGGACCGATAGGGGAGGTAGCACGTCTGGAACCGGGGCGGAGGTGCACCCCCGTGTGTCCGTCGAGGCCGAGGACACGTTAGACGGCGCCTGCGTGGATTGCAGGCTCTGCAGCACCACGAGATGTTTGCGCTTCTGTGTTTTTGAGCGCTTCACAGCGCGGGGAAAACGAAGGACTGACCCGGGAGAGGCAGACACTCTGCCATTCTCCCTGTCTGGTGAGGGTCTCCCAGGGAGGAGGTTCCTAGCCTGCCTGTTGCTGGGTGGGCACCGGGCGTGGCTGCATTTTGTTTTTGTGTGTGCGCAGCAGCCTGAAGTTCGCTATCTCAGAGAGGGAAGCACCGGGAACCTCGCACCCCAGGAGGGGTCGTCGTCGGGGAATGTCTCCCCACTGCTTGTCACAAGGAAGCAGGGATCCTGCTTTCCTCCCTCCTGTTGAGGGGTCTCCCGGGCCGTCGGTTCCTGGCCCACCTTGCGTCGGGTGGGCGCCGGGCATTGCCCTAGCATGTACGTGTGTGTATGTGTTTGCACACGGCAGCTTGGGGTTCGCAGTCCTGGAGCGGACGCATCGAGAGCCGCGCCCCTTGGGAGGGGGTTCTGTCACGGAACGCTCCCCCCCCCACACACACAAGTCACGTGGTACGCCCTGCCGCGTGCAGGGGGGTTCACCCATGTTTGTAGCCACACCCCCGTGAAGACACGCACCTGTACGGGGTTACGTGTTAGTGTGTGTTTGTCTATTTAAACCCCGTCAGTGCGTGCCTCACCGTTGGTCATTGTTTATTCGCTGATGGAAGTGAGTGCGTATGTAGTCATTGTTGGATGTTACTATAGCCTGTGTTTAGTTAGATGTATAAGTCACGTCTGTCGTTAATGTGGTGTGTGAGTGCCACCGTTCTTCATGTTTTATGTTAATAAATGTTTCACATCGAGGGAGTCTGCGCATCCTGCTCCACGCCCACCGGCACTCGGGCCAGAGACAACGTTACATCAGGAGATGTCACTGAATGACAGCTGCTGCTTCCTATATAATGAAATACTAATATGACACGCGTGACAGTTTCAGGCACGCGTTCCTTTTCCCTGTGATGAAAAAGTATTCAGGATCAAGGTTTTCCAAAGTCTTTCAATGTTGTTGTGTTTCCCTTGCGACCGCGTCAGTAGCAGCGTAAGGAGGCCAAGCAGGACCAGGGCTTCAGACACGGCCGAAGGATTGAAAGATTGATTGGATTTCCAGTCATATTAGCAATGTGTGGTTTCCATGGCTGGAGATTCCATTACAGAAACGAGTTTAATGCATCTCTGGCACTGATGAGTTATTGTTCATGTGTGCAAGTCTTAGGAGACGTAAACAATCCGTTTAGTCAGAAAACTGGGATCATACTTTTTGGAGTTTACTGATGACCTCTACCTCCAAACTTTGTTCTCAGCAGCAAAAAAGCTGCATGGTGATTTTGATTTTAAGAAAAATTGATTTAGTATGTAACTTTACACATATAAAAGACTTCTACACATAGCACGTTTGAAAGACTTTTACATATAACACGTATGGAAGAGTTCTACATATAACACCTACTGCAGGTCAACCATTTTTGTTTCCTGACTTCCCTTCATTTAACAGCACTTTAAATCTGCCCCTGTTTCACTTAAGAATGATAAAATAATGGAATCCCTCCTGGGTTATTTCATGGCATAAATGAAAGATAGAAGGAAGTAGATTTAACCTCTAAACAGTTGTTCTGTAAACGCAGTGGAGCTACTTGTGTAAAGAAAGTCGTTCCGCACATTTAAGGAGAATCTATGGTGGCCTCCTGAACCGCTGTGATGTGCACGTCTGTGATTATTTCTGAATGTAAAAATGTAAAGCTCCTTTAAATATTGCGGCATAATTAAGTCCAGTACGCATACGTGAATGAAAGTGTAAGGCTGACAGCGTAATGGAGCTGTGTGAGAATCACGTACTTCTGCTGGCAGAACTCGGATCACCTTCGAATTCAGAAGCAGTGGGACACTGAGTTGTATAAATGATTTGGATTCTGAAATTAGGATAGCACTGACCTGCTCGACACACACACACTCACACACATTCACACACACACACACACACACATTCACACTCACACACACACACACACACTCCCACTCACACACACACACACACTCACACACACACACACTCACACACACACACACACACATACACACACACACACACACATTCACACACACACACACACACACACTCACATACACACACATTCACACACACTCACACACACACACACACACACACACACATTCACACACACACACACACACACACACACACACATTCACACACACACACACTCACACACACACACACACTCACACACACACACACACACACTCACACACACACATACACACACATACACACACATTCACACACACACACACACACACATTCACACACTCACACACACACACACACACTCACACACACTCACACACACACACACTCACACTCACACTCACACACACACACTCCCACTCACACACACACACACACACACTCACACACACACACACTCACACACACACACTCACACACACACACATACACACACACACACACACTCACACACACTCACACACACACTCACACTCACACTCACACTCACACACACACACTCCCACTCCCACTCCCACTCACACACACACACACACACACACACACACACACACACACACACACACACACACACACACTCACACACACACACACACACACACACAGGTGTACCTGAAGGATATTTACAGGAGCCACACCACCTAACAATAAAGGCCAGAGTCTCGGTACATGTCTCAGGCTAAAAGAGCTCTGCGTCAGGCTTTGGGCTTGGACAAACATCTTGTGCCACAACTTCACAGTCTATAACTGACTCACCTGTACGGGGGGCTGCACTGCGTTCAGTTTTGGATTCAAATATGGATCAATCAACAATCTACAAACTGATCAGGTCATTTTTGTTCAGACTCCAAATGCAAACTAGACCACAGCCTTTAAATTCTATTGAACAGTATTTACAATTGAGACAAGGGTATTTGTTTAAGGAGTATTTGCGTGTGCTACTGGGCCTTGAGAGAGTATTGTGTGCACATGTTGAGGTGTGAATTCTGGGTAATGGTTATTATTATTATTATTATTATTATTATTATTATTATTATTAGTTACATTTACATAGCGCCTTTCTCAGACTCCAGGATGCTTTACAGACAGATATCCAGCACCATGACACCTCTAATACTCCACCACATCCAATACTCCACCATCTCTAATACTCCACCACCACAACACCTCCGATACTCCACCATAACAACACCTCCAATACTCCACCACTGCTAATACTCCACCACCTCTAATACTCCTCCACCACAACACCCCAATACTCCACCACCGCTAATACTCCACCACCTCCAATACTCCACCACAACACCTCCAATAATCCACCACCTCCAATATGCCACCACCACAACACCTCCAATACTCCACCACCTCCAATACTCCACCACCACAACACTTCCAATACTCCACCACCTCTATTACTCCACCACCTCAATACTCCACCACAACACCTCCAATACTACACTACCTCCAATACTCCTCCACCACAACACCTCCAATACTACACTACCTCCAATACCCCACCACAACAACACATCCAATACTCCACCACTGCTAATACTCCACCACCTCCAATACTCCACCACCACAACACCTCCAATACTCCACCACCTCCAATATGCCACCACCACAACACCGCTAATACTCCACTACCTCCAATACTCATTCACCACAACACCTCCAATACTACAAAACCTCCAATACCCCACCACCACAACACCTCCAATACTCCACCACCTCTAATACATGACCACCACAACACCGCTAATACTCCACCACCTCCAATACTCCACCAGAATTTGGTAACAGTACTAAATTTATGGAACAGGTTTGTTTTTCTTACAGAAATATACACTCAGTAACAAGTTCTTTTTAACTAGCTAGCTAAAGAATTTTCTATTTTAACTAGTGGGAATCCAGCTAGTTATATTCTGCTAACCACCTAACACTAACTAGCTAGCTAATGTTATCCATGCATACATCAGCTGAACTTTTGAAATATTTAGTTATGCAACAAACATAGATCTAGCTGTGTTTCTCATCTTCTGGTCTCTTCTTCCATTTCTCGGCTCCAGAAGGATATGTCCTTTTTGCGGATTTGTGTTTTTTGCTGATATTTCCATCCATGCAGAACAGAGGACTTTAACCTTCTGACTGTGCTAACAGCTAGCAGCTAACGACAGTTAACAGCTCTGACAGAGGCAGTGGGAATTGATTAAACCGATTGATTAAACCGCTAACATCAGCTAACCATAATAGTAATAACCATAATATTATGTTTTTGTATGTTTACCAGTGACATAATTCAATGTATCACCAAAGAATTTTTAAAAATCAAATGCTCTTGGGGGCCCTCTGGTGGCCACAGGAGCTTTCTTCTGTAAAGATAACCTTCTCCTGTAAAGATAACCTTCTCCTGTAAAGATAACTTTTTCCTGTTAAGATAACGTTTTCTGTAAAGATAACCTTCTCCCGTAAAGATAACCTTCTTTTTGTGCAGAAAGACATGCAGTTATTTTTTTCATTTTCTCCCAGATTTCCGATCTTGTTATACACATGCAAAATCTGAAACCTTCTCCTTTGTCTAAACAGACAGTGAAACAGCGAAAGAGTCAACATCAACAAACAGA
>NC_137506.1:1885000-1892500 GCF_041902795.1 Electrophorus electricus | reverse complement strand
CATTGTTAGGGAATGGTTGTGTACCCACAGTGACTTTATATGCATTACACATATGTTCCAAAACAGATCATATTAATTACACGGAATCTATATATATAGCATACATTGCATCAAGAAAACTGCATTTTCAATTTATGTAATCTCTGAATCCGTGCATGCGTGTGCGTGTGTGTGTGCGTGCATACGTGCGTGTGAGCGTGCGTGTATATGTTGTCTGCTATGACACACTCAGTATGATATGTGGGTGTGATCAGTGCGAGGATAGTGCAAGGTGACTGTGCACGTTGATCAGTATGGTAGAGACGTGAGGGTGAAAGTGAAGATGTTCTCGTTATTTTTATTTCATTAGCCAGTGAAACTCGTCTTTCTCCTCATGTGCAGTCTGTCAGAATACCGAATCAGACAGCATGCATATGTCTGTAAAGCAGTACGTCACGTACATACTGGTGTTTCTGGGGCATACATAGTCAATTATTCCTGTTACAGTTTAAATGAAGCAGTTTAATAGTAAGCTAAAGAATATTATTTCCTTTGAGTAACTGCTCCAGTACTGCTTAACATTCAGTACTTAAACTTCTAGTCGTGATATTTTCAGCACTGTTTCAATATTTTTCCCTCTTCTCATGACATGTTTTCAGAGTAAGGATTTGTGTTGTGGAGCACTAAGTGCTGAGGTATTACTGACCTGAGATCAGATCGTCCAGTCAGTCTCCTCTCTGAGGTCAGTCACACAGATTTATAACTGCCTGGAGTTGTCCTGTCCGATCTAACTGTCTATCTTTGAGGTTCGAAGTACTCGAGGTACGACTCAGGCTTTGACCATTGACACCATGGATGGACAGGCTTTTATTATTATTATTATTATTATTATTATTATTATTATTATTATTATTATTAATATTATTATTATTGAACAGGAACCACAAATAACATTTAATATTTTGAGATTCCTTCACGTTCAAATCGGCGTATAATTATAAATATGTAATAAATATCTTGTAAATGATTAATGACCATATCCAAGGTTACTGACCAAGCAGCATGCATGCAGAGCTTTAATGTCCAGGAGACAATGGAAATGCAAGCCAGAAAACACTCTGGACATGAAGATCTGTTCCTAAAGGATGTGTTACATGTGCAGGTTCTTTATGATGGTATGACTCAAATATCTAACCTCATCATTTTAATGCTATGCTCACAGTTACTGTGGCAACTGTGACATTTAGCTTTGACAACGTCCTCTTTGTGTGTGTGTGTGTGTTTGCTTACTCTTCGCATTCAAAACATACACACTGTAAACGTCTCATCTGCGGCTCAGTTACAGGAGGAGACAAGGGATCTAGTGGTAGCAAGATGTGGGGTAACACCTCAGGCATGAAAGATGTTCCCAGCTCCCAGAGTCCCGTGGTGTCATGTCGCCATGTTCCACACAGCCAGGCGGTGCTCAGGTGTGGGGTCAGATAGGGGGGTCAGATGGTGTGGGGTCAGATGCAGTGGGGTCATAAAGGGAGCTTGTTTAGTGTTGTTATGATGAACATGGATCAGTATTTTTCTAAATATTGTACAGAAAACAAGTGCCTACAACAAAACGCTCAGCAATACGCGTCTGTTCCATCAGGTATTGCAAATTATTTCTGTGTTTAAATAATAAATGGACCGGCGTTCGGAGCCGAACAAGGGAGCACCTGCTGTCTGCTCTGGCCCCCATGCTTGCTGTAAAATGCTGTTTTGTTGATACATTTCTAAAATGTAAAAACACTCAAAATTTAAAATAAAAATAATCTTATTTTTGGAAAGTAAAAAACTCAGGGTTATAGTTACACTTCCCAACTCCCCAAGCATTCTCTTTCGCCCTCAGTTGCACTCCAATAACATTTATGGTTAGCCTCCATCCTTATAAAAAGCGTTCAAAATTGTGTTTTCTTTATGGCGGGGGAGGCTGTTGTTGTTGTTTTTTTTACATTGCAAATAAGAATTGCCAACCAATACTGGGGGGCAATGTTCCGCTCGCATTTGTTAGATTAATGGCCAGATTTTATTTCCACTGCCTTGACGCCTTGCGCTGTTTTCTGCTCAGCCAGGATCAGAGCCTTCTTCGGGGTAACATTCATTACTGTCCGTAGTCCAGTGGTACAGTTAAAGAACTGAATGATTGAGCATTAAGAATTTTTAAATGAATGGCAAGGCCTTGCATTTTTGTGGTGGTTTTAAAATATGAAATACTTCACGTGACTAGTGATCGTCTGATAAAAAAGCGTCAGTGCTGGCGTGCCTTGACCTGCCCAGCTGGTCCAAGATGTCTTCACACATGGAGGCTGTTTGTGAACAGAAAGGGTCGATTTCATTCTGGTTGCCTGGCTTTGTTCTCAATCCTCCTGGGACGGACGGTCCTCGACGTTTCGCGGCCACGGACGTCTGCGCAGATGAGCCGAGCGTCTCGGGGAGCACGTCCGTGTGTTCCGCAGCCATAAAGCTGGGCAGAGAGTCCTTTCTTTAACCAAGGTCTGGTTCTGGTCACCTAACACCAGCCATCTGCTGGAGAACGTTGCCTGCACTGATGGTGCAGCCTCCTGCTGCTACTTACGACTACAACTTCGTGGTACTGGATTATTAACCCTTTTTGCTCTTTTCCACACCCGCGTCCCGCCTCCGTTCGCTCGATGTCACACGTGCGGTTGACGTGTGCACTCTCTGTGCAATTATCCGCTCTGAATAATATCATCTTTTCTGTGGTGATGGACATTGTTCAAAGTGAATTAAGATTTATCCTCATTTTGCTGTCCATGTGTCATTTTATTGCTCTATGCTGCATTTTTGCAAGTTGTGTTGCATTTTGTTTGTTTTTTTTCAACGTCCATTTGTAAGCATAATACAGGTCAATTGCTTTTAAAATATTTTAGCTGAACATTGCGTGACTGTAGTGTCTCATGTACTATATATTGGGAGTTCTGTTTGATTTCTCAACAAAATATTTGAAAACTATTTTCCCCTTAATCCTAGATTGTTTATTGTAAACCATGAGGAATTTTGTACTGTACCTGACAAAGTTCACCAAACTTGTGAAGCTTGTTATTTCTGATGACCTATCCTTGAAGCCTCTGACATCTGAGTGCCTTCCAGGGAACAAGTGTGTTTTTGAGTCTTCTGAGTACTCTCAGAATTACACAGCAATAATTATGATCCATACATGTCTTCCTTAGCAGACCACCTGTCAGACTGCAGTCACAGTGATGCTCTAGTCATGCCCAGTGGACAGTAGAGGCTAATGGAAACATGTGAAAGATTTGTGATGAAAATAAACATCCTCTCAAACATCTTTTTTTTTTTTTTTTTTTGGTTGGTTGTCTTTTTGTAAGAAATGAACAGATCATTCCTACAAAGTAGCAATGTTACACTCCAAGATACTGTAAAAGTAAAGTAGCTAAGCCACCTGTCTGTTTATATATATATATATATATATATATATATATATATATATATATATATATATATATATATATATATATATAAACAGACAGGTGGCTTAGCTACTGAAAACTATTTGAAAACTATTTTCCCCTTAATCCTAGATTGTTTATTGTAAACCATGAGGAATTTTGTACTGTACCTGACAAAGTTCACCAAACTTGTGAAGTTTGTTATTTCTGAATATAATATATATATATATAGCATATAGTGTGTGTTTATATATGTATATAGTGTGTGTGAATAGCATATAGTGTGTGTGAATATATGTATATATATATATATGTGTGTATATATATATATATATATATATATATATATATATATATATATATATATATATATATATATATATATATATAGCATATAGTGTGTGTGAATATATGTATATATATATGTGTGTGTGTATATATATATATATATATATATATATATATATATATATATATATATAGTGTATATTTATTTATACATATATATGCTATATACTATACACTACATACTATAAAATATATACTATATACTATACACTATATACTATAAACTATATACTATACACTATACACTATACACTATATACTATAAACTATATACTATATACTATGCACTATATACTATACACTATATACTATAAACTATAAACTATATACTATATACTATGCACTATATACTATACACTATATACTATAAACTATATACTATACACTATATACTATACAATATATACTATAAACTATATACTATACACTATACACTATATACTATAAATTATATACTATATACTATACACTATACACTATATACTATATACTATCCAGTGTAAGTATTCATTAGGGTGTTTGCTGACTATTCACTATTCACTATTGCCATATTTTTTTCTTTTTGTTTTTATTCATGTCTTATAAAAGCTATTTGATATATATTCAAATACACACACACACACAGACTCCCACACCCACCCACACACACACACACACACACAAACGCACACACACACACACACACACACACACACACACACACACACACACACACACACACACATACACACACACACACACACACACACACACAAACACACACACACACACACACACACACACACACACACACACACACACACACACACACATATTTGCATATCAGGTATTTTTATCTGGTTTTTATTCTGCACCCAGTCCACCAGGACTATAGATACCTGCTAATTAGACACCCTGGCAACATAAAACAAAACTCCACCCCCTCCTACCCCTCTGTCCTGATTCTACACCCCCTCCTACCCCTCTCTCCTGATTCTTCACCCCTTCTACCCCTCTCTCCTGATTCTACACCCCCTGCTACCCCTCTCTCCTGATTCTACACCCCCTCCTACCCCTCTCTCCTGATTCTACACCCCCTGCTACCCCTCTCTCCTGATTCTACACCCCCTCCTACCCCTCTGTCCTGATTCTACACCCCCTGCTACCACTCTCTCCTGATTCTACACCCCCTGCTACCCCTCTCCCCTGATTCTACACCCCCTGCTACCCCTCTGTCCTGATTCTACACCCCCTGCTACCCCTCTGTCCTGATTCTACACCCCCTCCTACCCCTCTGTCCTGATTCTCCACCCCTTCTACCCCTCTCTACTGATTCTACACCCCCTGCTACCACTCTCTCCTGATTCTACACCCCCTCCTACCCCTCTCTCCTGATTCTCCACCCCTCCTACCCCTCTGTCCTGATTCTACACCCCCTCCTACCCCTCTCTCCTGATTCTACACCCCCTGCTACCCCTCTCTCCTGATTCTACACCCCCTCCTACCCCTTTCTCCTGATTCTACACCCCCTGCTACCCCTCTCTCCTGATTCTACACCCCCTGCTACCCCTCTCTCCTGATTCTACACCCCCTGCTACCCCTCTCTCCTGATTCTACACCCCCTGCTACCCCTCTATTCTGACTTTCCATCCTGTTCTCTTCAAAATTGTTTTGACTGGCTGGTAAGGCAATAAAAATCCATTGTTTTTATATTTTGCCCACACATATAGTTCTGTTACTTTGGCCACATAAGGACCTCAGTACTGGGTCTTGTACAGCACGCGTATGATTTATAATACATGGACTCTTTCCAGCAGGGTGTCTGTACAGGGCTATATGATGTATACAGTGCACTCTGTCCTTGGATGTAGCTGATTTCCAAATGGTCGACCCTGACGTGTGTTGTTAAAGGTTTTGTGCATGGCTGCATTAGCAAGAACAGGAGCAGAAGAACAGACTGTTTAGCGTAGCGGGCGTTCACACAGCCCCTGCACGCTGCCCATTCAGAGCGTGCTCAGTAGGGACCCCTGTCAAATATTCATATCACACACACATCTGTATGAATTCCTTCTGCTGCATTTGTGTCATTGGGCGGAAATTGAAATCGTGTTATATGGAATGGCAGTTATATTGTCCACTTTAGTTACAATGTGCTCCTTCTTTTCCTGTCTCTCCGCTAAAGAAATAAAGGATAAACACACAGAGTTTGGCACCTCGGCACAATAACCTCCCTCCGTCTCTCAAGCAGGACGCACGCAGAATGGAACGCTAAGAACAGCATGCACTGACATCTGCCTGAATGGAAAAGTTTAGAAAGCTACCTGGCACTAATAAAAAATTATCCAAGATTTTTATATGGTGTCATGAGTTAATGAACAAGTTAACCAGGATGGAAGCAATAGAAATGACTTTCCAAGTTCCTCCTTCTTCTGTATTTTCTCGGAATACCTTGAGCAATAACAAATCTACATTCACTCATGGACAAAAATGTGTGTGTACAGTAGCAAGTGGTATGCTCGCTACAATGGCTACGAGGTAGAGAGCATTTACAGGGACATTCTGAGGTAGAGGTAGAGAGTTTACATGTATTCTGAGGTAGAGAGAGTTTACAGGGACATTCTGAGGTAGAGAGTTTACATGTATTCTGAGGTAGAGAGAGTTTACAGGTACTCTGAGGTACAGAGACTTTCCTGGGACATTCTGAGGTAGAGAGAGTTTACAGGGACACTGTAGGAGTTGACTACTGTGTTACTGTAAGAGATGTAACCAGTTTTACACTGGAGAAACCAAGAGAAGTCTTGCTGATTGGTGTGTTGGACACCTTCAGACCATCAGAACTAAGGGTTTGTCATTTCCACTGGCAAGGCATTTAATACTAATGGACACCGCATTAATGACACGTCTGTTTGCATTGCCAGTTGTTGCTATGGCAGCAATGAAATAGGAAACTCAAAGAAAAATAACTCATTTATACTCTTGAAACTTTAGATTCCTATGGAATGAATGTTAAGATTTAAACATCTGCTTTCTCATATGTAAACTGGCTCCTCCTGCTACTAATTCAGAAGCACTTTGCTCGCACAGCTGATGAAGGAGCTGTCTCCCAATAACGCACACACTCTCAAGGGTTTACATCCATACAAACGTGACAAGACTAAACAGAAGCAGGTGTGTGCTGAATGACATGGGTGTGGTAACAAACGAGACACAGTCAACAAAGACCTCCCACTGCACGTGGCGGGTCATACTACGTGACCTGTGGAAGTTGAGCGTTCCACACCTTACGTATATATATATATATATATATATATATATATATATATATATATATATATATATATATATAAAGGCAGAGAGAGATTTAAAATTGTAGTAAAGTTCCAGAGAAACAGGATGTTTCTGACTGTAACGTTGCTGCAGGACGCACAGACTCCCTTGACAATGTGAAACATTTAATGGCATTAAACATGCACAACAAGGGTGGAACTCACACATAACACTGACGGAAAATATGACTGTACACTTAACGTTAAACACGGAACACCGAAACATTACTAGACGATTACACAAAACAACGTTACGGCTATGATACTCAGAACAGACACAGACGCAGCGACAATGACCAACAAAGGGAGCACACACGGCCCTGGGTTTAAATAGACACGAGACGTTAACATTAAACCTAGAATAGCATACAAGGTGCTTTAAATGCAGTATACATGGAGTATAACAAATG
>NC_137506.1:1867500-1875000 GCF_041902795.1 Electrophorus electricus | reverse complement strand
TGTGCACCAGGAACACTCCTTGCCAACTCCGTACGTTTTGCGAAGACCTCACCACTTACCGTAGACAAGGATGTCACCGTGTAACACTGTACCCCTGGAAGGCCAATTCAGATTTGGTCCAGAGGTCATTGGAGTAACACAGGTGCCAAAGGGTGATCGGTATCTGTCTAAAGCTCCGTGGCCCAGCCACTGTGAAAGGCGTCCAAGAACACCCAGTCTGAGCGCTTGATCAATCTTGGCTCAACCTTAGGCATAAGAACATCAGTGCTTGCCAGCTTTGGGCCATTCCTGTGTGAGTTAAGCTGGACGTTTGTGTGTGACGGTGCTGCACGGTGGAGCTTTCTTTAAGTCGTTGGTCTGGTTTCAGTGAAACTGCTGCTTTGGTGTCTGTTTCCACCCTGAAGGGTTGTCCTTTCACTACAACCGTGGTGCTCTGGCTGACACAGACACTTTTCACTGACAGGATTTTGATGGGCAGCTCAAACCCTGCGTCAGTTTCCCTGCAGGCCGTATCCTCCTCCTTCAGTGTGCCAATTCTTGGCTTTATAACGCCACTTTGCGGTTTTCCCCTGTGATGCCGGCCATTTAGTGAAAAGGAACAGGAAAAATGAAGGCTCTCGGGCGTGATGAAGGGGTCACAGCTCAGCAATCCTTTCCTCTGCCCCACCGTTCCTCCTGACAGTCGTGACGCCAGCATCCATCTCGCTCTTTACCGTGTTTGCATGGCACCCTGTTTGTCAATATCCCAGAACGCACTGTAAAAGTTGTCAAATCCGACAGGAAAATGCAAAAAGTTCGGACATGCTAGACTCCTTGTCGGGGTGCCGTGGGGTGTTGCAGACGTCACACCACCTTTCTCTGCTACAAGGCCCGTCTCCTCCTGGAAATTTGTCAGCTATGGGAAACTCGTTTCCGAATCATTGCACCTTAATGGATTGTCTATCCTCTTGGTTACATTTGTGAAACTTAAACTCTGGCCTTGGGTGAATAATTTGTGTTTATATCTTTCTCTGCATGGACTGTACAATCCACTACACTAGTCACTGTTTGGTCTTACAGTATTTAGTTTACAATCATTTTATTTATCTCATTTATTTCATTATTATATCAGTTATATATATATATATATATATATATATATATTTTTTTTTTAGTCCAGCAATCCACTAACGGTAGTTTGGACGAGAATATGGACGAGATGTTTACAATGACAAAGAGCAGTGGAGAGGAATCAGACAGTGAGACAGAGCTTGAGACAGACACTGATTGAACCTGAATGCTGGACCTACTGGGCCACAATGTGGGTGTGGCACACACTGGCTGGCGCTGACCCTGACACTCTGGGTGTGGCACACACTGGCTGGCGGTGACCCTGACACTCTGAGTGTGGCACACACTGGCTGGCGGTGACCCTGACACTCTGGGTGTGGCACACACTGGCTGGCGGTGACCCACACGCTCTGGGTGTGGCACACACTGGCTGGCGGTGACCCTGACACTCTGGGTGTGGCACACACTGGCTGGCGGTGACCCTGACACTCTGGGTGTGGCACACACTGGCTGGCGGTGACCCAGACACTCTGGGTGTGGCACACACTGGCTGGCGGTGACCCTGACACTCTGAGTGTGGCACACACTGGCTGGCGGTGACCCTGACACTCTGGGTGTGGCACACACTGGCTGGCGGTGACCCACACGCTCTGGGTGTGGCACACACTGGCTGGCGGTGACCCAGACACTCTGGGTGTGGCACACACTGGCTGGCGGTGACACTCTGGGTGTGACACACACTGGCTGGCGGTGACCCAGACACTGTGGGTGTGACACACACTGGAATCTGCTGGAACAGTGTCTACCTCTGTCCGCCTGCACTAATGACGCTCTACTTTCCCTGTTCCCCATCTGTATCTATAATAAAGTCTAGACATTCGCTCTTCACTGCAGACCCTGCTTATTGCATTCTGGGATGTAATGTACACTGTTGTTGGAGAGTGTACACGGTCTTTCCTCACATTTTCCACATTACCACATGCATAGTGTTAATGCAGTTCAGTTCAACGACAGGGGCATCGTTAGATTTGCTGAGGGACATGTCTGTCATATTGTATTTCTAAGGGACATGTCTGTCCTCTCATATTTTATGAGGGACATGTCTGTCCTATTGTATCATAGTGAAGTGTCTCCTAAGTCTTCCTAAAGCTGTAGAGATTTACTCTTGTTTTTTATGTTAATTTAATGTAAGGGTTTGTTCATTTAAATGTAAGGGTTTGTTTATTTAAATGTAAGGGCTTGTTTATTTAAATGTAAGGGTTTTCTACTTTGTTTTTGGACATTGGACAGGGCAGTGGTAGCTCAGTGGTTAAAGTACTGGACTAGTAATCAAAAAGTTTTTGGTTCAAGTCCTGCGATATTGCTGCTGTTGGGCACCTGTGCAAGACCCTTAACCTCAATTAGTTGTACTGAGTCATAATTGTGTGTTGCAGCCTGTGGAGCTCATGATGGTTCTCAGGTGTTTGGTGGCATTTTATAACACTGTAGTAAAAGCATTGTGCTTTTCTCCCTGCTTTCTTCTTGTGTTTGTGAGGTTAGGAGGTGAGCGACACTGAGATCATGGAGTTGGTGCACAGCTCCCTGGGCCGTATGACAGTGATCAGGCAGATCTTTCCTCTGTGGAGGGACACTAACATCCGCTGCATGAGGAACAACCACCGCATCTCTTCGCTCTTGTGTGACCCCCAGGAAGGATACCTGCAGTCCCTGGAGGTGAGCATCAGCGCGGGCATGGGGATACCTGCGGTCCCTGGAGGTGAGCACCAGTGTGTGTTCACCAAGCCCTGAAGGTCAAGTGAATAGTCAGCCATTCAGAACCTGATGTGCTGGCTGAAAGATCAGCTCAAAGGTCAACAGAAAGCTCCTTAACCTTCACAACTTGACACACACAAGTTTTCAGATGTTAAAATGAAGGCGTGACCCATAGCGTTTCAGAATGGCACAACTGGACCACCTACTGCAGGCGTGTGGTATTTCAGGTGAATTCAGATTTCATTGATGTGTGTGTGTGTGTGTGTGTGTGTGTGTGTGTGTGTGTGTGTGTGTGTGTGTGTGTGTGTGTGTGTGCGCGTACGTGAGTGCATGTGTGTGTGTCTGTGTGTGTGTGTGTGTGTGTGTGTGTGTGTGTGTGTGCGTGAGTACACGTGTGTGTGTGTGTGTGTGTGTGTGTGTGTGTGTGTGTGTGTGTGTTTATGTAAGGCATTGACAGATTTCTCTTCATTTAGTGTGTGTGATAGTTTTTGAGTGCTACAGTAGTTAGGGGATCAGATACTACGGTGAGCACATGTGTCTCATATAACCTAACAGAAAAAAGACAAACAACAGAACACATCTGAGAGTTTAACCATCATGAAAACAGGAAACTGTAGGGAGGATGAAGGCAGAATTGTGTCCGAGGTTACTGGTGTCCTGCTGGTTGCTGTTTGTGGGAGCTGTGCTGCTCTCGTCCCTGTCCAGGGACTGTCCCCAGCTGTGTGCTGGACTCCTCCCTGTCCAGGGACTGTCCCCAGCTGTGTGCTGGACTCCTCCCTGTCCAGGGACTGTCCCCAGCTGTGTGCTGGACTCCTCCCTGTCCAGGGACTGTCCCCAGCTGTGTGCTGGTGTGGGCTTTGGTTTTTCCTCCTCCTCCAGGGTAGGGTTAGATGCAACTGGTCTTTAACAGCCTCTCCATCCTGTCATACAGTGTCCTTGATTTAAACGTGAACTGGGCACTTTGATGTTGTGTAGAGAAAACAAAACTGCTTCTTAGCAACCCCCATTGGCTCTGTGAACATTATTCGATTCAAATAAAACTAATAAAGAAAATACATTAACCTATTAACAAATATTCAGTTGGGACACAGAATGTTTAATAACAATAAGTGACTGACATAAAATTAATTGGCGATAACTAAACTGTGATGATGTAGTATTACAAATGGTAAATAATTCCGGGATATTTTACAATGGGTTTAAAGATGGTATATAAATGGAACACTAGCCCATATGTACTAATTATGTATTTTTTTATTAAATATTTTTTCTGAGTCTCCTCCTTCATGTAAGTTCATTTATTTGAAGGGTTTATTGTACACTCATGTAGTGTAGTTACATTTTTCCCAGGCAGTGGTCTGAATAACCCTCCTTCTCCCCTTTGATAACAGCAGTGGTGTTGCTCTGAGGTTGCTTTCTCTGTCCAGGTGAATGTTTCTCGGTCTCTCACGTCTCGCTGCGCATCTCGGTGTTTGTGTGTGTTCGTGCTCCAGGTCTCAAGCCTGTACCTGTATGACAGCGTTCTGATGCTAGCCAACGCCTTCTACAGAAAGCTGGAGGACAGGAAGTGGCACAGCATGGCCAGTCTGAACTGCATGAGGAAGTCGACCAAGCCGTGGAACGGAGGCTGGTCCATGCTGGACACAATCCAGAAGGTCCGAGTGAGGTTTGAGAAGCGGGCCGTCCAGAACTAGATGGCCCTTAACAACCTGTCTGTTCTGCTCGGTCCAAGCCAGCCTCAGACGAAAGTTTACCCTTAGCCTCACTCACCAGTTACAGTTGTGCTGGGGGAGCTGGTCTGAACTGGTCTGAACTCTCCTTGGCTGTGCTTCTGACGTTATGCTGAATCCTTTCACTCCTGCAGGGAAGGATCTCTGGTCTCACGGGCCTCATGGATTTTCGGAGCAGTGGAGCCAACTCACACGCGCAGTTTGAGATCCTGGGCACCACTTACAGTGAGACGTTCGGAAAAGACGTGAAACGGGTGAGTGTGTGCAGGGTGAGCAGAAACTAACACTGAAGTAGAACGTAGCCCGTGGTTCTGTTGCTGGTGCTGTGCTGTCAAAACTTTGCTGTCTAGAGTATTTGGCAAGGTTGGATTTTTCATACTTTTTATTAGATTTATGAAGTGTAACTTGCTACAACAAACAGTGCACTCCACAGTGCAGTAAGAAATACTACCAAAGACTTCACTTTTCAAATAACATTATGTGCATACAAGGACAGCATGGATTAGGAATTTAAAACAACATAAATAAATCAATAAAAATAAACCGACTGCAACAAGTTTTTTAAGAAAGAGCAAAAAAGAAAAACTCCAAAAAGAGTATAAGATGCTTCTAATTTCAAAATGTAATTGACTGTATTGTGGGAAGTATAATGCCCCCTGCTGGTTCACAGTGTCATTAGATTGTGTTGTACACACAATAAAAGTGGAAATGAAAGCACATGAAAAGACAATGCTGTTGCTACTGTGTGTGTGTGTGTGTGTGTGTGTGTGTGTGTGAGAGAGAGAGAGAGAGAGAGAGAGAGAGAGAGAGAGAGAGAGAGAGAGAGAGAGAGAGAGAGAGAACACAAGCAATGCACACGTCGCAAACTTGGTCCCTCCTGTGAGAAGAAGTCAGAGATACGTCCATCTGTCTATTCAGTGCCACTGATACTGTCAGACATCAAAGAGACTGTTATCATCAGAAAATACAGCTTTTTCCAATCCTTAAACATTTTTACAAATTGTAGATAAACATAGGTGTGAAAATGGTGTGGTGTGGAACATCGGAGCTACGGAGCAAATCGCAGGAGGCCAGAACAGAACCAAAGGAGTCCTGAACCACAGGACGCCAGGACAGAACCACAGGAGGCCAGAACCACAGGACGCCAGGACAGAACCACAGCAGGCCAGGACAGAACCACAGGAGGCCAGAACCACAGGACGCCAGGACAGAACCACAGCAGGCCAGGACAGAACCACAGGAGGCCAGGAACAGTACACCAGCAGGCCAGGACAGAACCACAAGAAGCCAGTACAGAACCACCAGAGGCTAGAACAGAACCACCGCAGGAGAGGGCCAGGCTCAGGGTGGGCACAGCAGAGGGCAGAGGTCACAGGGTGGGTAGTGCCTGACAGCTCAGCCATGACCATCATCAGACTGACCGATACATCCACGGCTGCAGGCCGCGGGACAGACGTTCCCAGTATTGTCCACCTGTTCGAGAGTCCCCATCGAGTCCCACATAAACAGAAGCCCTCATGGTTTCAACTGTCCTCATGTTTTCTGACATCTCTGCCCATAATTGGGCTACGGTGTGAAGTCCTGACTTAAGCACCACTAGCTCCATCTACCCGGATAAAGGCTCCTTCCCGAGTCATTTGAAACACAGCCTGCTTAGAAAAACAAGTTGCCGACAATCTGTGGCAGACAGAGACCAGAGTGTCGCCTCAACAAAACGATCAGGCTCCACATCGCACTCCCCCGCCACACGCTGGGATGACGGAGTCTTCTGGAAGGATCAGGAAGAGACAGGAGGCAAGCACAAGCTTTGTTTGGACCAAACCACTAACCACAATCAAAGGAAAGTGCACTCCGAAATGAGAGAGCCAGACCCATCCAGGAAAAGTTACCACCTGAAATGCCAACCAGGGGACCAGATATGGTACAAAAACCCAGGAAACACAAACTCTGAAAACAGACAAGCAGGCTGTCGAGAAGAACATACGAGTCGAGACGTTTCCAGGGCAACACAGAAGTGGCCTGCTATGTTTGTACTTCTTTATACATATTTATATTCACTGGAGCTGAAGATATCAAAACAGGGGACCGGTGAGAATGGGCGGAGCTAAGGGACACAGAGCTGAGGAAGGGCGGAGTTTAGTCTCAAAGAGTAGGCGGGCCTGAGCCGCTGAAGAAAGAGATTGACATTTACGGTTTGACAGGAGAACGGCATGGAGAAATTACTGTGCCCTTCTCACATCGCACAGGGATCTATCTGGATCTATCTGGATCTATCTGGATCTATCTGGATCTGACAACTTGATGAACCTGTTGGGCATTAGTGCATATATCTCTGGCCAGTAACACTGTGGTAATGAAAAACTCATTATTGATTCATTAATACAGATGCACACAAACGCATGCCTACACACACAGGTACACAGACTCAGATACCTCACGCTCGGGGCTGGGTGCGCCCCACGACAGCCCCTGTGGCTTCCAGCCACACCATGGGTCGCTGTCCCTGCCTCCTTCTGTCTCATCTCTCAATCATCATTTCTCTCTGTCTCTCTCCCCGGGTCTGGGACCCAGACGCGGAGCGAGTCCTAATGAAGATGAAGATGCTATTTCCTTTCCTCTGGCTTGTGTGTCATTATCTTGTCCTCCGCTTTCCGTCTGTCTCGATGTCCCGATCCCCGGCTGGCCCAGGGCCCGGCTCACGTGGTCGGTGCCACCGCTCTGTGTGTTAGTCTGTTACTGCACCAGCGACTGAGCTGTCAGGGTTGACAGGAAGCCACACGATAGCGTACTCGCTAAAGAGAACCGCACCCCAGGGTTCTCACTCGCCCTAATCACACACGCGTTACTTACACGCTGCATGAACCGCATGAGATATGACATGGAGGGGTCATAAATGGAGCAGTGGGAATACAAACGTAGGCTGAGCATTCTCTGAGCCTGTTGGTGGGAAAGACCCTGAATAAAAGGC
>NC_137506.1:1845000-1862500 GCF_041902795.1 Electrophorus electricus | reverse complement strand
CGGGGCTATGTCCAGGCTTACTGTAAATGTTGGTGGGGCTATGTCCAGGCTTACTGTAAATGTCGGCGGGGCTATGTCCAGGCTTACTGTAAATGTTGGTGGGGCTATGTCCAGGTTTACTGTAAATGTTGGCGGGGCTATGTCCAGGCTTACTGTAAATGTTGGTGGGGCTATGTCCAGGCTTACTGTAAATGTCAGCGGGGCTATGTCCAGGCTTACTGTAAATGTCGGCGGGGCTATGTCCAGGCTTACTGTAAATGTTGGCGGGGCTATGTCCAGGCTTACTGTAAATGTTGGCGGGGCTATGTCCAGGCTTACTGTAAATGTCGGCGGGGCTATGTCCAGGCTAACTGTAAATTATCCTGGACAAACACTTAATTACTAACACATTTTTCCTATGTGTCATTCTTTTCACTTAACACCCTGTCTCTCTTTTTACCCCAAATCTCTCTCTCTCTCTCTCTCTCTCTCTCTCTCTCTCTCTCTCTCTCTGTCTCTCTCTCTCTCTCTCTCTCTCTCGCTCTCTCTCTCTCTCAGCTGGCAACCTGGGACTCTACCCGAGGCATGAATGGCAGTCTAAAGGAGAATCGTGTAGACAACGGCATGCAAGGAGTCACTTTGAAAGTTGTCACACTTCTGGTGGGTGTTTCTGTTTAATTACAGCAAGTTCTCTCCAATTTTGAAATATTTATTAAATGGCTACCAAATAGTTACGAAGCTGTATCGGTCAAAAAAGCCCTTCTAATGTCGAGGAGTTGTAAGCACCCTCATGCTTCAAATGACAGCAGGAGCGCTCACCGTAATACATATTTACAGCATGGCCTTATACCCAAACCAACACCACGCTCACACTGCAAGAATACAAACCAACACCACGCTCACACTGCAAGAATACAAACCAACACCACACTCACACTGCAAAAATACAAACCAACACCACGCTCACATTGCAAGAATACAAATCAACACCACGCTCACACTGCAAGAACACAAACCAACACCACGCTCACACTGCAAGAATACAAACCAACACCACGCTCACACTGCAAAAATACAAACCAACACCACGCTCACACTGCAAGAATACGCAGAGAGAGAGAACAGTGTGTGTGTGTGCGTGTGTGTGTGTGTGTGTGTGTGTGTGCATGTGCATGTGTGCGTGCGCGTGCGTGAGTGCGTGTGTGTGTGCGTACGTGTGTGCGTGCGTGTGATTCAGTCCATTAATGGGTCTTTATAAAGTTCTCGAATTGAGAATTGAGTGGAAGAGTTCGTCCAGGGAGAAAGAGCAGGTGAAACGCAGCAGCGCCCTCTTTCGAAATGTGTTCACTCACCAGATCGCCGGCATGAGAATGCTGAACCCTGAGGAACACTTAATCTGAAGCTTGTTCAAACACTGGGATTTTTGCACCAGTGTGTGTGTGCACCTTCGTGCTATGGACATAAACTCTACATGGTGACTAAGAAAAGACCTCCGCAGGCTTAGACCTTTACTTACATGACGCGAAGCCCAATGGCTTGTGTCAACCGCTAGTACATAACCCACAATTCAAAAGCTCTATGCGCAAAACTGTTGAGGAAACTAGACCATAAATAGAAGGGTGTGGTGAATTAATTGGTATCAGCCAGTCACATGTCTTATATCCTTTACCAACTGCTAAACGCGAAACTGTGGTAATGCATGCATTGCCGAGGGGTATCCAACGTGCTTGTGTGTGGAGTTCAGACCAGGTGACAGTTAGCAGTCAAAATCGGGAGTGTAATCTGCTTAAAGGGAACACATCCATGACTCACACTTTTCTGGAAACTATAGTGCATAATGTTTGAGGATTACACCCTCCATATCCACCATCCTTTTATACATTAGACAAGATCCATCATCAGTTAAATAAAATGTTTTATAACTGTTAGGAATCATATCCTTGTGCTGTTAACTATTGTTAACAATAGTGCATTATTACATAACCTGCTATAATGACCATACATTTCTGACATGCTGTGCGCTTTGTTGTGTAAGGGCATCAGGAACAACTGCACTGGGTAACAGATGTACACACCTGTCCTGTTTCCTATATAAATGCATCATGTATTCTGACCAGTCCTCCCATCTGAATGACCGTGGCATTGTTTGGGGAGCACATGAGTGACAATTGTTCTTTTGCATTGACGTCGTTTCGATTTCGATTTGGAAGCACATGTTCCATGAACATCTGCTATCTTTGATCAGAGCCTGCAGTACAAATACGTAGCTAACTGCTCAGCGTGTGAGTGGAGAGGAGTCTTGGTTTATGAACGGTTTCCTCTTTGCATTGCTTGTTCCAGGAGGAGCCTTTTATAATGGTCGCAGAAAATATCCTCGGACAACCTAAACGGTACAAGGGCTTCTCCATGGATGTTCTGGACACTCTGGCCAAGACCCTGGGCTTCAAATATGAAATCTACCAGGTGGCTGATGGAAAGTATGGCTCGCTCCAAGCTAACGGTTCCTGGAGTGGCATGATTGGAGAACTCATCAAAAAGGCACGTTTACCTCACCGACCGTGAGCGCGTCAACAGAAAAAGACGATGACAAATCGATTTTGAATTGAAACAACAATTCAAGTTGTATTGTGTATTGTTTTGCCATTGACCCCCAGAGAGCAGACCTCGCGGTTTCCGCCATCACCATCACGCCGGAACGAGAGAGCGTAGTGGACTTCAGCAAGCGCTATCTGGATTACTCAGTGGGAATCCTGATGAGCAGATCGGTGGAGAAGCTCAACATCTTCTCGCTGTTGGCGCCCTTCGACCTGGCAGTGTGGGCGTGCATCGCCGCCGCCATCCCCGTGGTGGGAGTCATGGTCTTCCTCCTACGCCGGATTCAGTCAGTCCGTTCCCGGAACGCTGGGGCCCACCAGCCGGCCTCCGTCACCACGTCCTTCCAGAGCGCCATCTGGATCGTCTATGGGGCGTTTGTCCAGCAAGGTAAGATGCTGTCACTGGTCTCTGAAGTCCTCGGCTGCACCTGGAGAGGTTGCCTGCCCCCCGCCCCCGCCTCCAATGTGGGGCCCATCACCATGGTTACCACATGTCACTGTGGTTACCTTGACCCTGCCCCACTGCAAATGGTGGGTTGTTATTGTGTGCTGCAAAATGAATGGCCTACGAGCAGTTTCTGCCTCTGATTTGTGGTCCATGATGGTTTTCTTGTGGTGACATTGCGATTGATTCTAATATGTGATCGTGATGTTTGAGTGGTCAGTGATGGGCAAACTGTGTGAATAATAACCCTCGATAAGCTTGAAGGAATTCAGAGCCTTGGGAACGTTAGAGTTGCCGTGTAGCTGAATTGCGTGCTGGACAGAGCTGCAGGGAGGAGGTTATATTTACTTATAAGTAGTGAACGCTTTCCCTTTCACTCTCTTTCCCAGCTACCTCCCCCAATCTATAACTGCGTCTGTCAGATTACATGCTGGCAGTGTTCCCTAGCCTATATTATTATTGCTAGAGCTTCATTACACTACCTGTCCAATTGTGATGTATAACTAATTGGCTTGTGTAGAATTAAAATCCCAACACTGTTACCTTGATCCCTTAGGTTAAACCATAAATTAGGCTCCCCAAACAGTAAACCTCTTATAAAGCAAAACAGTTTAGTGCTTTGGAACTTTACTAAAGTTTGTTATGCATATTCTTTTTAGTCATGCTAGGTTATACAATAGAACATACCCTTTGCAATACATTTATTAATTTGTACAAATGTATTGATTTGAAATTTATTTATATACATTAAAACCTTTGCCTGCCTCTATGTCCATAAATTTAATTTGTATGAATTTAATTCATTCTTGTCATGTCATAAACATTTAACTGGGCTTTTAATTTATTTCTGTCTCATTTTCTAAAAGACTGTAGTGGAAAATTCAGCACCGAGGAATATCTCTGAGTGATCTTCAGATTAATGATTGGACATGCCACCTGACTATAGGCACTAAATATATTTTCAGTCACATGTCAGAAATAATCCAGTGAAACTAGTACATACTCAATCCTCTGATCACGCTGATCTAGTACATACTTGGTCCTCTGATCGCTCTGACCAAGTCATCAGTGTCTGAGGTTTCAGTACGTTCCACTCAGTGTCTGATGGCGGAAGGGGTGACATGTTATTAGAAGAGGTTTCTGTATTTTAACCATTAATAGGAACTAACCCAAGCTGTGTTTTCAATTTCCTAACATAAGTAAAGTGTTCAGGGCAAGTCGATTTTAAATTCTGAGGGAAGGGTTTTTCATCTCCAGTTGTGGGGCATACTCTGGAAATGAAGGTATGTTTTTCCAAACATCATCACAGGTTGACAGGTAGTGAAATATGTTTATAAGGTATTGGGTGTGGACCACTGACAGTTAGGACACTTTAGCACAAAAGGCTCTGTTTTTAGTAGACATTGTCTTCATCCAAATAAAAGCTCAAATAAACATTTAAAAACTGAAATCGATGAGCAAAATTAACCGATACTGCAAAACATTTATTTGAATTCATCCTTTAGCGCTTCATTTATTTTTTGTGTTTATCTACTTCAGTGTTTGCAGCCGCGGCCTATAAAGTAGATAAAGTTCCATGGTGTGTCACGAAATGGAACCATCCTCAAAGACTCTTTAATTTTGGGTCTATTCTAACAGAGTATCTAATCTAGTTTGATCGCACAGGTCACACAGATAAATGTATTAACAGCTCACAGGCAAATTGATTTACAAATTAAATGAAATATACTGTGTGATAAATCAATGCAGATATCAGAGCCACCAATAGTCACCAATGTTTGAATAACAAAGCGTGATATAGTATACAGAGCGCCAGGTGATGGCATGGCATGGTGATGTCACATCTCTGACAGAACGCAGACTCTGTGCAGCTTAGAGAGTGTCCACCCTTATTTCGCACGACCCAGAGGTCACGACCCAGACCTTGACATGCAGCTCCTTGGCCATTGTTGGCCAGAACCCTGGCCCTCCATCTTCCTAATTCTTCCCTTTCTGTTTCCCACACTGCCCTACTCCTTTTTTTTCACAGACAAAGCGTGTCTTTCCCAGTTTCGGAGTACGAAACAAATTACTGACGGCTGTTGTGCAAGATATTGAACCAGTGCAGGAATTCAGAGTGTCTACGAGCCTCGGCCCTTAATTTCATTTCTGTTCTCTTACGTTGGCTGGTCCGTTGCTGCCATTATCAAGGAGGCTGCCCACTTTGCTGACAGCGGTCAGCAACTTCACCACTCAGCGAACTAAGTGAACTGTCTAAGTGAGGTCTGCTGTCTCAGATGCGTTGAACTTTCAGAGCCTGCGTGACCCCTGACCTTTAAACCTGCCGCCACGTGGTGTGATAATGACTGCCATGGGCCTCACAGTGCAAATGTGCTGTTGGGGGTCTGCCAAGCTTTGCTGTGATTGGTTATTCCTTGATTATTCAGTTTTAGTGGTCTGGAGCTGTGAAAGAAGAATGAACTCGAAGAGGAAATTGACAGCTCTGTGCAGTCTAGTCAGCGCCTGAACAAGCAGGACAGAAGGAGAGAGGCTACATCAAAAAATGAATGGTGCAAAAAAGTGCGCATGATAAAAGCCACTAGGTCAGAAGAGGCGGGCGCAGTGGAGTTTAGAGGAGGACTGTGAGGCATCGAACGTTTCGAAGAATGGAAGCAATGTGAAGGAAAAGAAATGGCGAGAAACAGTAAAAGTCTCCTTCTCACCTCACAGGTGGTGAGTCGATCGTCAGCTCGACGGCCCTGAGGATTGCCATGGGCAGCTGGTGGCTCTTCACTCTTATCGTGTGTTCGTCATACACAGCGAACCTGGCAGCCTACCTCACCGTGGCCCGCTTGGACAGCACAGTGCGGTAAGACCCCAGCCACGACACTTCAGCCCACAGCCAAACCGTCCACAGCCTAACACAGCCAAACACAGCCAGACCCTCCACAGCCTAACACAGCTTAACCCTCCACAGCCAAACACAGCCAAACACAGCCAGACCCTCCATAGCCTAACACAACTTAACCCTCCACAGCCTAACACAGCCAGACCCTCCATAGCCTAACACAGCTCACAACCAAACCCTCTACAGCCTAAGACAGCCAAACACAGCCAAACCCTCCACTGCCTAACACAGCCAAACACAGCCAAACCCTCCACTGCCTAACACAGTCAAACACAGCCAGACCCTCTACAGCTTAAGACAGTTTAACCCTCTGCAGCCTAACACAGCTTAACCCTCCACAGCCAAACACAGCCAAACACAGCCAGACCCTCCATAGCCTAACACAGCTCACAACCAAACCCTCCACAGCCTAACACAGCCAAACACAGCCAAACCATCCACACCCTCACACAGCCAGACCCTCCACAGCCAAACACAGCAGGCTGTGGAAGTGGAATTACCACCTTATAATTGATGTTGGTTACTGTATGTTGTGCTTGCTAGAGAGCGCACGCTCAGAATTCCAGTGTGTATTAAACCGTTGTTGTATCCCACAGAAGACACACAGAAAGGTCATTGTTAGGTATCTCTAAAACACACTGACATAGTGCCAGTTTTCTGCCACAGGATTGTAAAAGAAAACAGCAAATCTGTGCCACAGCTGGATATGTGCAGCAGAAGCAATAAAACATTTCTAACAAGAGGCATAATTGTTAGCATTTTACCGTCCATCAGTTTGGGTTTCGTGATCGTTTTGTTATGTTTTTTCTTCATTTTGGCTGTAAAATCTTGTGTGTAAGACAGCATGCAAACAGCACAAAACACCAGAACGAACTAGAACAAAGAATGTAGAAGCCAGGAAGACGCAGAGCTAGAAGATAGATTAGTGCAGGTGGAATTACATGAGCGGCTTGGCAAAAACAACAAAGCAGCAGCCTCGACGAATGACGAAGGCAGACAGGACAAACAAGATACAGGCAAGCCTGAACGAGGGGCGGGGCCAGGGCGGGGCCAGGGCAGGGCCAGGGCGGGGCTAGAGCAGGATCTTACACGCTGGAGTGGAGGATTTACGCATGTATGTGAATATCACTACACCACTCAGGTTTCTTCATGCCTATTTGATTTAAATCGCATCCCTCTTCGCTCCTAACGGGTGGTGAGACCCTCTGTTGACGTTTATCGCTCCGAGACGTCAGACGTCTTTGTCCTCTGGCGTTGAGAAAGCTGCGTGTACCTACGTCTGCGTTGCACAGCATGAAAACTCACACTGGTTTCATTCTGCAGGTTGGTGTTTACTTTTCTCTTTTCATTTTTATGACGGAATCAGGTGTAAGAGGGCGGGGGAACGGTGACTGTGGGGTCATGGCTGAGATTAGACGTGCCTGCCTGGGGTGTTTGTTACACTGCCTGGGCAATTCAATAAACGTAGACCGTCAGAATGCCAGACTCGGTCTAAAAGCCGTGTGCGGAGCTACATACAGGAATTAGTCTTGGGCTGTGTGCATATTCACATGTTCACTGGCATTCAGCATCCAGCCTTCATAAACAACACAATGTTTACATCGAGAAAGGCCACAGTAGTTGACAGTGTGGTTAGGCATGGTGTTGTCAGACTGGCAGGAGAGAGGTAAGGGCTTGTACACCTGTGGCCGGGGCAGACCCATGTGGGAGGGTTTATAGGATGTGCAGGCCTGTGTGTTCAGCCATTCCTTGGTCAGTTGGCTAAAGTACCGAAACTACTACTGCTAGTCTTTACCTGCAGTCTTTACCAGCAGTCTGTACCTGTAGTCTGTACCTGTAGTCTTTACCAGCAGTCTTTACCTGCAGTCTGTACCTGCAGTCTGTACCTGTAGTCTTTACCAGCATTCGTTACCAGCAGTCTTTACCAGCAGTCTGTACCTGTAGTCTGTACCTGTAGTCTTTACCAGCAGTCTTTACCAGCAGTCTTTACCTGCAGTCTTTACCTGCTGTCTGTACCTGTAGTCTTTACCAGCAGTCTTTACCAGCAGTCTTTACCTGCAGTCTTTACCTGCAGTCTGTACCTGTAGTCTTTACCAGCAGTCTTTACCTGCAGTCCTTACCTGTAGTCTTTACCAGCATTCGTTACCAGCAGTCTTTACCAGCAGTCTGTACCTGTAGTCTGTACCTGTAGTCTTTACCAGCAGTCTTTACCAGCAGTCTTTACCTGCAGTCTTTACCTGCTGTCTGTACCTGTAGTCTTTACCAGCAGTCTTTACCTGCAGTCCTTACCTGCAGTCTGTACCTGTAGTCTTTACCAGCAGTCTTTACCAGCAGTCTTTACCTGCAGTCTTTACCTGCAGTCTGTACCTGTAGTCTTTACCAGCAGTCTTTACCTGCAGTCCTTACCTGTAGTCTTTACCAGCAGTCTTTACCAGCAGTCTTTACCTGCAGTCTTTACCTGCTGTCTGTACCTGTAGTCTTTACCAGCAGTCTTTACCAGCAGTCTTTACCTGCAGTTTGTACCTGTACTGGCTACATGCCAGCTGTCACCTCAGGATCAGTGACCTGTAAATTGATGCATTAGTTGTGTTTCTCCCAGTGTATGTGTAACTCACAGCAAGATAATGAATCAATAATGAATGTAATTTTCAGTACCAGGAGAAGGATTTAACCTTCTTAAAGGAAGTGGATGTCCAGCCAACAGCATTTTTTAATTTATTTATTTCCCAGTCTCTCACTAAGCATGTAAATCTTCACTGTAGGCTAAAGAACAGAAGCGATGAGCACTGAATCTTTAACACGCATCCCTGGGCTCTCATTTGGCTCTGTCCCTGCTGACCTGCCTGATGAAGGAAAACTACATTTAGTCATCCCTTGTTAAGCCAGCCAACAAAGTACTGAGTTGTCTGGCATTTCCGTTAAGATGAGAGATAACAAAACGAATCCCTTAAATGGTCTTTGGAAGGAATACTGCTCTCTAAAGGACTTTGCTGCACACATATTTCTCACTTTCAGTGCCACTTTTGCAAATTTCAACAAATATCACTAGCTCAAATTTAATTTGGTGCAGAGCACTTTAATTTATAACGCTTTTATCAGCACAGATTTGCAGAACACCCAGGTGGAGATCGTTAATGAGCACACAAAGACAGCATGGGGAAGGAAATGAGACTCTCACGCAGACATGTAGAGGATAGGAGCAAGAAACCTGAGGCCACAGACGCAACCCTAATGGTGACGTGGTGACGTGGTGATGTGGTGGCATGGTGAAGTAGTGACATGGTGAAGTAGTGACATGGTGACATGGTGAAGTAGTGACATGGTGACATAGTGAAGTAGTGACATGGTGAAGTAGTGACAGGGTGACATGGTGAAGTAGTGACATGGTGAAGTAGTGACATGGTGACATGGTGAAGTAGTGACGTGGTAAAGTAGTGACATGGTGACATGGTGAAGTAGTGACATGGTGACATGGTGAAGTAGTGACATGGTAAAGTAGTGACATGGTGACATGGTGAAGTAGTGACATAGTGAAGTAGTGAAATGGTGAAGTAGTGACATGGTGACATAGTGAAGTAGTGACATAGTGAAGTAGTGACATGGTGACGTGGTGAAGTGGTGACATGGTGACATAGTGAAGTAGTGACATGATGAAGTAGTGACATGGTGACATGGTGAAGTAGTGACATGGTGAAGTAGTGACATGGTGACATGGTGAAGTAGTGACGTGGTAAAGTAGTGACATGGTGACATGGTGAAGTAGTGACATGGTGACATGGTGAAGTAGTGACATGGTAAAGTAGTGACATGGTGACATGGTGAAGTAGTGACATGGTGACATAGTGAAGTAGTGACATAGTGAAGTAGTGAAATGGTGAAGTAGTGACATAGTGAAGTAGTGACATGGTGACGTGGTGAAGTGGTGACATGGTGACATAGTGAAGTAGTGACATGATGAAGTAGTGACATGGTGACATAGTGAAGTAGTGAAATGGTGAAGTAGTGACATGGTGAAGTAGTGACATAGTGAAGTAGTGACATGGTGACAGTGAAGTAGTGACATAGTGAAGTAGTGACATGGTGAAGTAGTGACATGGTGATGTGGTGAAGTGGTGAAGTAGTGACATAGTGAAGTAGTGACATGGTGAAGTAGTGACATGGTGAAGTAGTGACATGGTGACAGTGAAGTAGTGACATAGTGAAGTAGTGACATAGTGAAGTAGTGACATGGTGACAGTGAAGTAGTGACATGGTGAAGTAGTGACATGGTGAAGAGGTGACATAGTGAAGTAGTGACATGGTGAAGTAGTGACATGGTGAAGTAGTGACATGGTGAAGAGGTGACATAGTGAAGTAGTGACATGGTGAAGAGGTGACATAGTGAAGTAGTGACATGGTGAAGAGGTGACATAGGGAAGTAGTGACATGATGAAGTAGTAACATGGTGAAGAGGTGACATAGTGAAGTAGTGACATGGTGAAGAGGTGACATAGTGAAGTAGTGACATGGTGAAGTAGTGACATGGTGAAGAGGTGACATAATGAAGAGGTGACATGGTGAAGTAGTGACATGGTGAAGTAGTGACATGGTGAAGAGGTGACATAGTGAAGTAGTGACATAGTGAAGTAGTGACATGGTGAAGTAGTGACATGGTGAAGTAGTGACATGGTGAAGAGGTGACATAGTGAAGTAGTGACATGGTGAAGAGGTGACATAGTGAAGTAGTGACATGGTGAAGAGGTGACATAGTGAAGTAGTGACATGATGAAGTAGTAACATGGTGAAGAGGTGACATAGTGAAGTAGTGACATGGTGAAGAGGTGACATAGTGAAGTAGTGACATGGTGAAGTAGTGACATGGTGAAGAGGTGACATAATGAAGAGGTGACATGGTGAAGTAGTGACATGGTGAAGTAGTGACATGGTGAAGAGGTGACATAGTGAAGTAGTGACATGGTGAAGTAGTGACATGGTGAAGTAGTGACATGGTGAAGAGGTGACATAGTGAAGTAGTGACATGGTGAAGAGGTGACATAGTGAAGTAGTGACATGGTGAAGAGGTGACATAGTGAAGTAGTGACATGATGAAGTAGTAACATGGTGAAGAGGTGACATAGTGAAGTAGTGACATGGTGAAGAGGTGACATAGTGAAGTAGTGACATGGTGAAGTAGTGACATGGTGAAGAGGTGACATAATGAAGAGGTGACATGGTGAAGTAGTGACATGGTGAAGAGGTGACATAGTGAAGTAGTAACATGGTGAAGAGGTGACATGGTGAAGTAGTGACATGGTGAAGAGGTGACATGGTGAAGTAGTGACATGGTGAAGAGGTGACAGTGAAGAGGTGACATAGTGAAGTAGTGACATGGTGAAGTAGTGACATGGTGAAGAGGTGACATGGTGAAGAGGTGACATAGTGAAGTAGTGACATGGTGAAGAGGTGACATAGTGAAGTAGTGACATGGTGAAGAGGTGACATAGTGAAGTAGTAACATGGTGAAGAGGTGACATGGTGAAGTAGTGACATGGTGAAGAGGTGACATAGTGAAGTAGTAACATGGTGAAGAGGTGACATAGTGAAGTAGTAACATGGTGAAGAGGTGACATAGTGAAGTAGTGACATGGTGAAGAGGTGTGATTAGAGCAGAAACCTTCCAGTTGATAATGTCTAACCCACCATTGGGCCTCTAATAAGGCTGATACACTGTGTTGTGTGCAGTATGTGTGACCAGGCTAGTGCACCATGCTAAGGGACCAAGTTGGATGACACTGTCAAAACATACAGTATAATAGTGGTTAGAGCATAAACAGTTAAATGAATATTAATGTGAGACCTGTGCCAAATTTCATCAGCTAGCACCTCACATAGAGCTGGAAGCAAGTACACAGCATTTCTGAGAGGCACTGATGAACTACACTCAAATTCAAGAATTCCTGTGTTCTCTTAAGATTCAAATGACTCCAACTTCAGACATTTTATATACATCTTCTGAACTCCAAACGGCCCACATCTTATCATTTAGATGCACAATTATCCCACACATGTGAGAAGGAGACCTTGTGGTCACTGAGGGGCCAGCATAATCCTAACTGTGCTGACCTGATGGTCAGTGAGATACTGAATAAAGGCTCAGAATTAGCAGGTGAGTGAGGTCATTATTTACAAGGTAATTTATGTGAAAACAGTCTTCTTTAACAGTCCTATTACTTAATCAATAGTTTTTGTTGGGGTTTACAAGGCATATTTTTCCATGATCTCAACCAAGCAAGAAATATCTGGGATAGATATTTTGGTTGTCCTTGCAGGTAGTTTTAAGTAATGTACGGTGAGGTACGTCCGCACAGTAAATTGTGTAAACTGTTTGTAATTTGATTATTATTTATCCCTACATCTAAATATTGGAACGTTTTGTGTTTACTGTAGTGTAGCATACAGATTTGTTTCTTCAGATGAATACAGTGTTTCAAAGCATGCGGTCATGATGATGTACTGACAGCAATCGTAGTCCTCTCCCGAGTTGAACTCCTACAACAGTGTTTCAAATTCAGACCTCTGGGACTGCAGCTGCCCTCTTACTGTTACTTACTTACCGCGTCACGTCTCTGCTAGGAGCATGGGGTACATGACATGCAGGCATGGTTCTCAGTCTTGTTGTTGACGCTTGTAGTCAGTGCAGCCTGGATAGTGTCATTCACACCAGAGGTCCGTTTGTTGGGCTCTCGCAGTACTTGCGTGTCATGTGCAAAAGAAAACATTAGTTCTTGGTCAAGAATAAACTACAAGGAAAAGCTTGCGCTGACCAGGCACCCCTGGGAAAAACAGCGCCCCCTAACACTGTCACGAGGAAATGCACTTTTATTAGCCTTTATTGACCTGATATTCTAAGACCACCACCATCACACTTTAACAAAGCCATGACGAGGTTAAACACATGGGTTTGTGTTTCATACGATGCCATGAATTACTGTCTACCACACATGGCCCAACATCTAAAACAAACACACAACATGAGCGTGATAAAGTAAACATCAGCATGATAACAAAGTCATAACAAAGCATGATAACAAAGTAAATAAAACTAAATCACCTAAAAGTGTACTTTTTTGTGGAGAAATCTTCCAAGATCCCGCCATAGTCCAGTTTGCCAAAGATTTGTGCTCTATTGATATTTTAGTTAGTCCATTCCGCTGACCCTGTGACTACAAATAGTTTTTCATACATTTTACCTAAAAAAGCTCCTTTCTCAAGCGGCATCTGTCAGCAGAGTGGGTACAAATTCTTTTATGAGTCACTTTAACATCTCTAGAGAAGGTAGGAAACAAGTGTTATGCAGTGAGCAGGGATGAGATCTGAATACAGATCCAGTGTGTTTCCTTTGTCAGAGGACTAACCTGATGTTCCTTCTGGGAAAATCTTAACAGCTACACTGATCTTAAGGCTCAGTCAGGAGAATGAGGTTAAACAGACTACTCTCCTTTCTCTTATAAAAAATACGATCGACGTGCTAATAAGAACATTCTGGCCCTCTGGCCATAGGCGAACACGCCCATGAAGGTTTCAGGGCTGAAGTGTTCACATCTTGGAAATTGCCCCCTGAGCCTAATAAACTATTGCATGACATGCGAGTGCTGTTCGACCACCTGTACTCGGGTCATTAGCATCCGTCGCTCACGGTGATCTGCTGGCGCCTGTCACGTAGTTTCTTGGCCTTGTTCGATGTCAGCATGATTTTGCCGCTGAAGAGAAAATCAAACGTGTCAGGAAGTGTTTCGAGTGGCACGGGTCTGTCTTTTAGACTCGTTAAAGTGCCATCAATTAGCAGCAGGAAAACTTTGCCCATAGCCTCAGGTGCTACTGCTGAACTTTCTTCAGAAAGCATAACCTTCCTCTTCCACCTTCTTTGCTCTGAGAATGTCAGTTCCACGCCAGCACTGTTCACTTTTTCTCGTGCGTCTGTGCAAGCCGCAGAAAAACCAAATTCTCTCTGAGGTTTTGCAAAAAAAATCCACCACAGTGCAGATTTCGTTTCCATTGTGACGACTGGCTTTGAAGTAGTTTAGTAATATATAAAGTATTATTCCACACATTATACCGGACAATACACGTAATAAAAGGCCCAGACATCACCAAAACATCAGCCAGATGATTACACAAAACCTTCACACTGTCAGCGTGTGATTCCAGCTGAGTGTCAGAGACAGACTCTCCTTCAGTATAAACCAGCGAGAAAGCAAAGAGCTGAAGGTTTCAGAGATTTTCTTTAACACTTTGGAAAAAAAGTTACAGATCATACCGACTTAGCAACCAAGTTTAGCAATTTTGTTCATGTCATGGATTCATTTTGTCTTATGCTTGTCATTTCATTGCCATCACCATAACTTTGCCCCTTGTGGTATTTAGTGCTGATGCCCAATTTCTCAAGATGGCTCATTAAAGTTTGGAAGGGTAGTTCAGCAGTTAAGGTACTGTACTAGTGATCAGAAGGTTGCTGCTTCAGGTCCCACCACTGCCAACTAACCACTGTTGGGCCCATGAACAAGACCCTTCACCCTCAATTGCTCAGACTATAGTAAGTCACAACTGGAAGTTGCTTTGGATAAAAGTGTAAATGACATGATGTAAATGACTAAGAGTGATGCAGAGGACTTGTTGACTCAACTGGGAGAAAAGCACTAATATTCTCTGCTAATGAAACGCTAGTGTTCTCTTTGCAGTGCACAGAAGTGCTGATATCTTAGACAGTCAATGATGTCTTCCCAGTTATGGGATCCAGCCAGAATGAAGCACAAAACACTGACTGCAGGTGCTGAGAACACTAGCACCATTTTAAATCTGCACCATTTTAAATCTGCACCATTTTAGCACCATTTTAAATCTGCACCATTTTAAATCTGCACCATTTTAGCACCATTTTAAATCTGCACCATTTTAAATCTGCACCACTTTAGCACCATTTTAAATCTGCACCATTTTAAATCTGCACCATTTTAGCACCATTTTAAATCTGCACCATTTTAGCACCATTTTAAATCTGCACCATTTTAGCACCATTTTAAATCTGCACCATTTTAGCACCATTTTAAATCTGCACCATTTTAAATCTGCACCATTTTAAATCTGCACCATTTTAGCACCATTTTAAATCTGCACCATTTTAAATCTGCACCATTTTAAATCTGCACCACTTTAGCACCATTTTAAATCTGCATCATTTTAAATCTGCACCATTTTAAATCTGCACCATTTTAGCACCATTTTAAATCTGCACCATTTTAGCACCATTTCAGCACAATTTTAAATCAGCACCATTTTAGCACCATTTTAAATCTGCACCATTTTAGCACCATTTTAGCACCATTTTAAATCTGCACCATTTTAGCACCATTTTAAATCTGCACCATTTTAAATCTGCACCATTTTAAATCTGCACCATTTTAGCACCATTTTAAATCTGCACCATTTTAGCACCATTTTAAATCTGCACCATTTTAGCACCATTTTGAATCTGCACCATTTTAGCACCATTTTAAATCTGCACCATTTTAGCACCATTTTAAATCTGATGAGATCATTATTTCTTAAAAATATCTGCGGAACCAAGTGTTTGTTCTTTGGGGAAATTATGTCCACCACCTACTTTGGGCCACTTTTTACGAACTCAATTCCAATGATGTTCGGGACTCTTTGAGGCCTTAACGCGGGGCGGCCTGACACAGAATCGAGAATCTGCTTGCTGCAGGGAAATTCCAGCCGTCCGTACTCCAAGATCTGCTGCTCTGTGTTGCTGGTAAAAGCACGATCTGCCTCAGCCTCTTCCTTAAAGATTTCGGTCTGATTCTCCAAAAAGATTCCAACTGCTTTGTTCTGTCTCGTGTGCAATTTTTGCTTTGTGCCCTGCTTGACTCTCTTAACGAGAGCCAAAGTTTGCAACTTAGCATTAATTACCGAATGCCATAATTGAAAAGGGGCAGTGTGCAGCAGAGCAGCGCCCCCAGTGGACTGGTGCCCCCTGGGCATTCTCCCAATCTGCCCTGCCCAGGGGCCATCCCTGATTACACATCAGGAGAGCTGTTGGTCAACACACGCAGTCAACACACGCAGGCCTTTAATATACTTACGTTACTATCATTTTCCTCGCAGAACATTCCAGGACCTGGCAAAGCAGACAGACCTTCACTACGGCACGGTCAGGGAGTCTGCGGTGTACGAGTACTTCAGGGTGAAGGGAACCAACCCACTGGAGCAGGACAGTACCTTCGCCGAGCTGTGGAGGACCATCAACAAGAAACAGGGGCAGGAGAACACAGTGGCTACCCCAGCTGAGGGCATTCAGAAGGTAGGAGAACCAGTTAACAGTGTCAGGACTTTGGAAGCAGGATGCCAGTACTGTGCTGTCCAAAGGTTTGAGAGTGTGCTGCAAGGAACACTACAGATGAAGTTAAATGCTGACAGTGATATCGTACTGTATTTTACACTGTATGGGCATGCAGTGCTTTTGTTTGTAGTCTTCTTTTAAAGACACTCATTCATGCCCTTTCACTACATCTAGTCTTACATTATTTTAGAAGTGGTTTCTGATGCAACAGCTCTCAGAAATGCTGGTACAGAAATAATTAGATTAGCGCACAATGAGCCCACTCAAGGAAATCACCGTTGTCCATCTCTGGCGAATAATCGCTTTAACCAAACAACATTCAGAAATGTTGAATTTTGGAATCCTTTGTGTTCACATTCATATGATGATCTGGAGTCAGAAGAATGTAAGCTTTATGAAAGAATGTCAGTGAACAAACAGAAGGTCTTTATTATGTAGCACCCTCGGTGGTCCTAAGACGTATTCACCAGGCCAATTCCAAACGCAACGTTTGTGTTTCAGGTAGGTATGCTGCACAGTATCAAGCTGAATATTTACGAAAATACAGAAGTTGTTTTAAAAAATGCTTGTGTAAGTGTTTTTTCATATGCACACATGGGAAACTAATGGATTTGTTTTGCATCTGAGCTGTTTTGTCTGTTTATTGGAATCTCCACTGAATTTTGTCTTCATTGGTTTGTAGAAACCAGTATAATGAGGTTAGACTATCAAACCAAACAAAACACAACATCTATAGTGCTGAAAACTTAAGACATCTATACTGAGAATATACAAGAATACGTTTCAAGAAATGTTATGAATATTAAAAAATGCAAGAATGATGAGAAAGGTAATCCTATATCAGGATTGCAGAAGTTTGGATGTGGGACATCTAACTTTCCAGAAATATGAAAATGTCACACTTTTCCTTGAATTTCCTTGAATTCCTTGAATTGACAGTGCAATGAACAGGAGCACAATTTGCAACGCAGGTCAGTGTACTGACACTATCGAGTGCTCAAATCTAGTTTGTCAGAGATCAAACTAGATCTCTCTGTGGATTACACACTCTGTGGATTACGCTGCCTTAACTCAAAACTCAAAAAGAAAACGTGAGTCACCTAGTCACAAACTGACCAGGGAACAATGCTGAAGGCATGAGAGAAGCATGCAGGGTTCCTCGCCGCAGTGTAATTGCAGTTCATCGCCTAACCCTTTATTGCATCACCACTTCAGCG